>NC_051212.1:1714965-1852465 GCF_015220715.1 Pygocentrus nattereri
CATGATAATATCTCGGTAGCTAGCGTGCTAGCTAGCTTTCCCATTCCACCTTAAACAGTTCAGCAGTTCTGACGCCTGAAGTGCCAGAATGTAACTGCTGCACCATTTAAGGTGGAACGGGAACATTAGAGCAAGAATCTGGAGAATATCTGACTTCAGCTTCATATCACTGAAGAATTAGGGGGGGGGTGATAATAAATAATTGCCCCCCTCTTTGAAGGCGTATGATCCCTAAATGTAACTAAAGCCCAGCAGTGAGGAGTTGAACTTTCCCCTCCTCTGCTGTCCCTGCAGACGGGCAGCGCTATTAGCTGTTAATGAAGCTATTTTATTTATTTATTTATTTTATTTGATGTCTGTCCCATTTTGTAGGCCAAGATTTCAACCACTACCCCTTGTAACTCAGTTCCAAGGGGTCAGGGTGACACTTGAAAAAAAGAAAGAGAACTTTTGAACAAGTACCTTCATTACAAGTTGTTTAACAAAATAACTGACAAACAGATCTTTTCATGTTAACCTGAAGAAAACGGTAGAGTAAAATCACGTCGACAAACACACATCACAGGCTTCTTCCTCCTTTTTCACACACTTGTGTGACTTTAAAGTACTTGAATGCCTGAAGTTGCGCCCACATTCGGAGCAGTAATACGGCATCTCTCCGGTATGAATGCGCTGGTGTCTTCGGAGATTCGTCTGTCGGTTAAAGTTCTTCCCGCACTCTGAGCAGTGATACTGTTTCTCTCCTACGTGAATCTGCAGGTGTACATGCAGGTGACTCTGCTGGTTGAAGCTCTTTCCGCACTCTGGGCACTGATACGGTTTCTCTCCCGTGTGAATCCGTTGGTGTAGCCGGAGATGACCCTGTTGACTAAAACTCTTTCCACACGTTGAGCAGTCATACGGCTTCTCGCTTGTGTGAATGCGCCGGTGTATCCGAAGACTAGTCCGCTGATTAAAACATTTCCCACACGCCGAGCAGGAATACGGCCTCTCGCCAGTGTGAATGCGCTGATGGATGCGAAGACTGGTGTGCTGATTAAATCGTTTCCCGCACTCCGGACAGTCATACGGCAGCTCTCCCGTGTGAACGCGCTGGTGTATGTGGAGACTATTCTGAAGAGTAAAATTCTTCCCACACACAGAGCAGTAGTACGGTTTCTCTGTGTGAAGACGCTTGTGTCGTTGGAGGTTGTACTGAAGAGTAAAACCCTTTCCACACTCTGAACAGCGATGAGTTCTCTCCTTGCCTGCATTCAACTGCCTTTGTCTCTGAAGCACATCAGTGTGAAAAACACCAGAGGACATCTGCTCAGTAATGGAGCGCATTCTGGATGCCATATCTTCAGTTTTAATCTCACCCGATTTCAGCACTGACTTATTCTCATGGCCATATTCTGATGCGTTTGTGCAAGTTAATTCGAGTTCTGAAGGATAGCGGACAGCAGGAGCAGGAGATGACTTGCAACAAGACATCGTTCTCTTCTGAGGAAAGACAAAAACATTCAAAAGTGGTTCTCACTCCCTGGTGTGGGGCTCTAAATAATTTCCTTTTTTTCAAGTTGAAGAAAACATAAAAGGTTAATTCATCTATGTTGTTTTATAAACCTAGGACACATAGTTGTAGCAAATTTTATCCAGTTCACTGAAAAAAAAACAAAACAACAACAAATCAAGTCCCCAAATCTGTGTTTACAAAATGGGCCCAAATTAATCGTAAGCCCAGACAAGTAGATCAATTAGCTCTCAACAGCAATTTACACTGTGTAAAGTTTACTGTGTTAAGTTTACACAGCAGGTAAAAGTGGCCCAAATCTGATTTTCTCAACACATCCATTTTATATTTGTTTGCCTGTTCACACCATCTTTTAAATGTGACCTGTACGCGACATCAGTCTGAATAGATTGCGCTCCTGACCCGACTTGCATGTGCAAAAGAACAACGCTTCATGTGTCGTGCTCGTCCAGAGGTAAACAGTCATGACGACTAGCGAAGGCCAGTCACTCCTGGCCTCAGCTTTCAGTGCCGCCTTCGCCAGAATCTCAGGAGCGATTATGAAGTTCCAGTGATTGACAGCTGGGCTCATCACCCACAGTGTGTTGGAGTTCACCAGTATTCGACCAAGGCCACTTCTTTGGTTCATGTGTTTTATTCTTTAAACTGTTCTCTGACGCTGCAGCCTCCGTCTCCTCCGGCTGCCTTCGGCCACTTAGTTCGAAACCTCTTCGAACACGGAGTGGCTGCGATGAGTCTCTAACTTTTCAACAGAAATATCAGCCTAAATATTTATGAGTCTCAAGCTGCACAAAATTATGACGAATGTTGAGTTGTACTGACATAAAAGTCACATGAATTCCGATCTGGCTGTTCAGACGGAGTCGCATCGCCTAATCGCATTGATCTAATATGGATCGGATTTCAGTACCACATATGAAAGCGTCTCAGAATCAATATGTTTTTTGCTGTTTACACTGACACACACACACACACCTGGGCCACATATGAAGGGAAAAAATGGATTTGGGCCACTTGTACCTTCTGTGTAAACGTAGCCTTCTATTAGAGAGATCAATATCTCACCTCTACCAATGTGCTTATGGATTCAGACCCCAATTCCAGCTGCCATATCAGAGCATTAAAAATCAGCTCTTTATCATCTCAAAATACAGCCACACTTAGCAACTTTGGAATTGCCCCACAGTTTCCAGCTGTCTGGTTTTCAAAATACAGCTTGGATAGAATATCTTACAGCTAAGCTTAACAAGGCAAACCAGAAAACAATAAGAAACTGGGGGAATTTATAGGACTCTATTCGAGAACATTAGTTTTCATTCGTGTGATGCTGTTTAGTGGCATACTTGTTTACATATCTTCCTTGCTTTGTTTTTGATTTGTGTGTATTCCTAAAATGTATGACACCGTTCTGCCTTCCCCTCCCCCACCCTTGCTGTAAAACATGAAAAATGCAATAAAAAAATGTATCAAAAAAAAAATTATATATATATACCTACACTTCCATCTCTAAACAGGAGGCACATATATTAATCCATGCCTTTCTCTCCAGCTGATTGGTCTAGTGCAACAGCCTGTTCACTATGGTCTTCGCAAAAAGACCACCAGACTGTTGCAGCTTATTCAAAATGCAGCGGCTACAATGCTCACAAAGACTAATGGAGCTGAGCAAATCACCCCAACATTATGATCTCTACACTGGCACTCACATTTCTTGGATACTTTAAGGACTTCAGCTGTTATAAGTCATACTACATAATTCATGACCATCTCTGTTGAAATAAAACACACCACATTTAAACATATGTTATGTTTTATGATGGTTTTGAGAAGGTTTTGGCCTAAAACAAATTGTTTAAATCAATTCATGGTGGAGGAACACGAAACAGTCCCCAAAGAAAACTTATTCTTCCAGATTTTCCACTAAATTCTCGTGTAGGTTCACTGGTGCTTCTGGATGGTCTACTCCGATCTACTCTGTTTGCACCTCAATGACTGAAGTATTCTGTATGAAATATGAATTAAACTGCATTCATGGTGGAGGGAGACAGGCAGGGCGCTGTGCGGCAAAACAGTCCCCAAAGAAAACTGATTATTGCAGTTTTTCCACTATTTTCCATCATCAGCATTCCATATAAGCTCAGAAGACTCGTGTAGGTTCTCTGGTGGTTCTGGATGGTAAATAAAGTGTCTATATCTGTGTTGTAGTCATGGCGACCCCTGTTTCCCATCACCACCACTGTAAAGACGTCTGAACCATTTCACACCAAACGGCCCTGATCTTATCTGTTTGAACCTCAACGACTGAAGTATGCTTTATGAAGTATGAATTATGATGATTTGTCATTTAAATTCAGAAGCTGGTAAATTTAGCTTTAATTCAGCATCAATAATCTGATGTTTCTCCATTTTTGACAGGGTCTGCCAAACATCCACCACGTAACAGAAATCAGGTATCATGTTTCTTATTATTATTTCTATTATTATCACTACTACTACTAGTACTACTACTATTATTATTATTATTATTATTATTATTATTGTTTTCAAACTGATGTTTAAAAGGCGCAAGCTTGATGACAGGCAGACTTATCTTAAAGGTTTGGTGTTATGGGGCTATGAATTTCATTGTTTTGTACAAAAATATAAGGAAAAAAAGAATTCTCTACATGAAAACATTCAAATTTACATGTGCATTAGGCAAAGCCCTCTCAGCTCTATCTAGAACTTAGTCAAAAGCCCTACTCGTTCTGCACCCTAGTCTCTCTGGTCATCTCTCCAGGGCTCAGTGAAAACCTCTGAGTAAACAAGGTTGAGAGGTCTTTAGAGGCTCCTTACCTTCAGCCCTGCAGCTCCAGCCAGCGCTACTGAGCACATCTTGTTCTCCACGCTGAAGGAACGGGAGAGGGAACTGGCGCCACCACGAGATCCGGGGGCGCCAGCTTCAGCCCCACCCATATTCCGACAAACCCCGCCTCCTGCGCCACGACTGGCTAGTCGTCCAGAAGAGGAGCTCCAGGATTGGCCCGTGAAGAAGTCACCGTGACCACATTAAACCATATTAAACATTCCAGTGATGCTCAGTCCTGGTCCTGGAGATCGACCACCCTGCAGGGCTTAGTTCCAACCCTAATTCAGCACACCTGAACCAGATAAGGAAAGTCTTTTGGGGCATCTGAACATTAGAGCCAGGGGAGCTGGGTTTAATCTCTCCAGGGTGGTAGATCTCCAGGCCCTGATTACATATAAGTAAGTAAGTAAGTAAGTAACCTCCTCAGTTTTGATTATATCGCATTTTACCAAGGACAAATAGGCGCATTAAACGGCAGTACTGGTTTTTGGGCGCTAGATGGCGCCACAGGTCTGTTATATATAGTTTTGTCTAAAAAACACGCAAGACCAACGCAAAAGAACGAATTCTTCACGTGCATGGACTGATTTCCACTCTACCCGTCTACATTCTCGACTGAGATAAAACATATGTGCTTAATATATGGATTATACACAAACATGTGAACACACATTTATCTGGAGCCACAGTTATAATTGATCTTACATCACCTGTTTTCTTTCACATACTAAACTATTTAAACACTTCAACGAACAATAGTTCATTTCATGTAATGTATTCTACACTGACTTTAGCTTCAGTAGGAAAGTATGTGGAAAATAACAAATCCATGTCTAAATATTCTTATTAAAAAAGTTAGATTTCATCGAGCTATTTACATTCATATCCACATTTTTAAAAGGTGTTTTTAAAATGTCTGGACAACCAAAAACCTTATAAACATGAAGCATTAGGCATTAAGCTAGCATAAGGGAGTAATACTACATCCCATCCATTCAGGAATAATGTTTTATATATACATGTTTTATATATACATCTCTCTATGTCACTAAACTTAGTTATATATATATATATATATATATATATATATATATATATATATATATATATATATATATTTATATATATATATATATATATAAAATCCATATATGTTAATAAATGTAATATATTTGAAATTTCAAACTCATATGTTGCCATATATGAGCTTTCACCTCACTTTTTTATCCGACTTCAAATGAGAAAATTTGAATTAACACGATAATAGTAATACTACTACTAATACTACTACTAACAACAACAACAACAATAACAATCTATGAGGGGTGCGCGCTGATCTCGCCCCTCCCCCACCCTAAAAATAACGGATTTTCCCGCCCAATTTCACCTCATATTTAAACACACCAGCAGCTCCATTTAAATAATGCTAGATAAATCCACTTTACTGAAGTGAGTAATGCCTAACGACGTGTTTGATATCAAATGGTATAAAATATTGCGCATAATATTCAGACATTTCATGAGGTTCGCGACTTTGACTGTAGAAGTAGCTACTGATAACTCAGAGGATCAGTTAGCTCAGGTAGCTAAAGTACAGTCTGTCAGATAAAGCCTTTTAAAGCCTTTAGATCGAACGCGCTGCCTCAGTCCTGTTTAAATGTTCAGTAATAACAATATTTTATCATCATTGCGCTTTTTTTGTGTGCGAGTAGAGCCGTTAGCTGACGCTAGCTAACGGCTTTAGCTAGCTAGCTAGCAGTTCAGCCAGTATCATCCTGAAAAGGAAGGTAAGCTAACAACGTCTGATCTATAAAACTAGCCCAGGATTTAGAACAGATTAGATCATAAGCCGCTTCATCAGGTGTACATGAGAAGGCGATATAAGGTCACATCATACATGTTTTGTTCTGTTTTGTATGCTAACGTTAGCAGTAATCACGGCTTATGAACCTTAGCTAACTAAGATCGAGCTCTGGAAGTTAGCTGGTCTTTTTAGGAGCTTATCTGGTCATAAATTCATTAATTATTAGAATAAATGTAACTTGTTTACAGTGTTTTCTCTCAGTGTTCGACCACAGTAGGTGACTTTGTCATGTTAGTAAATGTAAATGTATATACTGGCGTTAGCTTCCGTTGCTCTCTTCCCTCTGAGGTGTAGTCAAGTTCACCGGCTTCATAATTCCTGTACAGTCGGTTTGCATGGCCACAGGTTTAGCCTTAGTTAGTCCAAGTGAGGGTAACGCCAGAGAAACATCCTTGCCATTTGAGCTGGCTCTTATTTTTATCATGTGGGACAGCAGTTAAAACTGTGTTTGTGCCAGCGATTAAGGCTGAATCTCAAATGGCTCCGAGCTCCCTATGTAGTGCACGATGTAGGTCATGAAATAAGGCTTCTGCGCACAAGTATTGCATTTTCATGTATAATATAAAGTCATTTAAATTTGGCCATGAGCAGCACTGCTCCCTATGAGGAACATTTAGTTCACTGTTTGGGTTTAAAAGCCATAGTTTCATGACCTACACAGTGCACTATGTAGGGGCCACCGAGCTATTTGTGTTTTAACCCACATGTCCCACATAACAGAGACAGAGCCTGGGCGGGGCCACTGTCAGTCAACATATGCTGCCTGCCAATCACAGCGTGCATTTGTCCATTTCAGGCCCTGGCTGCTCATTAGATAATGCATGGCAATGCTATTTCCGGTTGGGTCTGTTCTGCTAGCCTCTCTAATGTATTTACTGAAGCTTTATTTTAAATGAGTAAAATTTAAACTACCCATATGAGGATCCTTTCTATAGGAACTGTGTTTTTTTTTGCATTTGAAAACAGAAAAACATCAAAGCTAAATGTTACTGACAATTAGTAATAGTTATTTCTGGTTTACAAAAAAAAAAACACTGACAGTTTCCTTGCCTTAAACGGGAACTGACAAAATTATGTATAATTCAATGAGCAAAGAGCGGTTTGGTGTGAAATGCTCTGTTGTAGATAAACTCACCAAGTCAGAACCGTTCACAGTGGTGGTGATGGGAACAAGACGTCCCCCTCTAAAAGCTCCTCACAGAAAGTTCCTACATGAACTGGTTCTGAATTCACTGCCTGATGACTGAGACGCTGTTTTATGAGAGTTTAGAGAACTTCAACTCCATTCATGGTGGAGGGAGACATGCAGGGCGCTGTGCGGCAAAATAGTCCCCAAAGAAAACTCATTATTCCAGATTTTCCACTGTTTTCCATCATCAGCATTCCATATAAACTCAGAAGACTCGTGTAGGTTATCTGGTGGTTCTGGATGGTAAATAAAATGTCTATATCTGTGTTGTAGTCATGGCGACACCTGGTTCCCATTACCACCACTGTAAAGACGTCTGAACCGTTTCACTCCAAACCACTCTGAATCAATAATTTTTGAAAAATCAGTTGAACTCCACTTTAAGTCCCACCATCTGCTTTCTCAGAGCTGCAGCATTTGCACTGAAAGTGTACTTCTACTATTATAAATAATATTATAAATGTAGCCCCTTTGGTTGCACATTAGGAGATCATTATTGTGTACAATAATCTAGCATATTGAAAACGATTGATACGTATTGATGCCGTTTCAGCAGGAATATTGGAGGTTTCTGACTGCAGCAGACCAAGCAGAGCAGTTTTCAGTCATCTATTATGGCTGCTGATGTTGTTCCACATTTTCAGGTAGGTTTTGAATTTTTTTAATAACTTCATTTGGATAGCCTCCTACAGAACTTATAGATGTCCAAATTATTAACACTCCTAATTATTAACACTCTTAAGGTGATTCTCAACAGCGTTTGGATTAATGTGAGGCTTATGGTCAGGAACAATTACCATTTGGGGGGGTTCGATAGATATTTGGTGTAAGATGAAGGCAAAATAAGTGTGTACAAAAAATCTAGATTGGGCTATTTAAATAAAGTGTAAACAAACTGTATTTTTTATAATATTAGCATATAATGCTATGTAACAATATCAGTAATAACGAGTTCTAACTATGAATACAGATGAATACTGTGTGATATTTCGTGGACATGGCTGAATTGCTCCTGTCTTTAAAAGAAGTAACACAAAAAATATAAAATTTCAAAATATTTGATATCTGAGTGATGAATTATTGTCCCATATCATCAGTTGCAATTAGATTTTTTTTTGCAAGAACCTGTATAGAAATGTGAGCACTTTGCATTCCTCAGACCTTTCTCAGTGTAGAAAATAACACAATATGGTCTAAAGTATTGGAACACGTACACTTTACACCAACAGCTTTAATGAAATCCCATTCTAAATCTATAGACATTAAATCTGGAGTTGGTTCCTCTTTGCAGCTCTAACAGCTTCCACTCTTCTGGGAAGCTTTCTATAGGATTTTGGAGTGCCAGTGGGAATTTCTGCTCATTCATCCAGAAGAGCATTTGTGAGGTCACCAAGGTGTTTGATGGGGTTGAAGTCAGGGCTCTGTGAGGGCCAATCAACATCTTCTACAGAGAACCAGAGAAATGGTTCATTTGAGAGATCAGAATGTGTTTCTAACAATAGTTAACAGTTGCCTGCATTAGAAACGATTTAGTACTTAATCACAAGGGTAGCAGGTAACATTCATTTTCATGTAAAAATACTATATGAAAATTTTGGATTGTCAAAAAGACAATAAATAATAAAAAAAAATAGATAAAATAAAACAAGAACATTACAGTGTAAAAACTGTGTCCAAATATTCAAACATAACTAACATTTAAATTTTTTTCATGTAGTCAGTTAAGGATTCAGCCACTTCTACTTTTCTACATCACTTCTAATGACTTTGCCGTCATACATTGAGAAAAATGGTGGAAAAACATCCCATTTGGGCAAAGAAGTTACGGATGACACTTCATCACTGAAATCTAGCTGTGATGAAACTTTAGAAACTGGAGATTCATAAATATCAATAAAAAATAATTACACAATTTGCAATGTTTAACAAAGGGCTGTTTCGTCCCAATAATTCTTATTTAAAGCTCTGCAGTCATGAAAATGTCAAGACTACATCTGTGCTGAGCTTACAACTTCAAAAACTCACATTTCTGAAACTGAGGACAAAGAAATGCTGGGTTGTTAGAATATCTCACTACACTTTGTTGTAGTTTAACATAAGTAAAAATTTGAATGCCTGAATCTCTTCCCACACTCTGAGCAGTGATATGGTTTCTCTCCGGTGTGTGACTTATAAGATCACGACTGTCTCTAAAGCTCTTCCCACACTCTGAACAACAGTGGGGTTTGTCTCCTGTGTGAATGCGCTGGTGTCGCTGGAGATGACTCTGCTGAATAAAGCACTTTCCACAATCTAAACAAGGATACGGTTTGTCTCCTGTGTGAATGCGCTGGTGTATTCTGAGATAACCCTGCAGAGCAAATTGCTTCCCACAGTCTGAGCAGCGGGTCTCTTTGCCTGCACCAGTACCGGAGCTTCTTCTGGAGGGCATATTTAAAATTAGAATGACTTGATTGGCCTCGCTTGTAAGAGGAACCTGTCTAGGTGAAACTGGTTAATGTTTGCATATTTAACCTGCCCTTATTTCAGCAGGGAATTCCTCTTGGTGACATTTCCTGATATGTCTGTGCAGGTAAATTTAAACTGTGCAGGAAAGTGGACAATAGGTGCAGGAGAAGACTTGTAACAAGACATCATTCATTTCTGGTGGAGAAAAAAAAAATTAAATGTGAAATGCATCAAATGTATCATTGTATACCCAAGAAAATGTTCAGCTACTTTCAGATTGAATGAAAAAGTAAACATTGTGATTAAACAGACAATATTAAAACAAATAATTCCTGTACTACACAGTTTTAGTTGGCGAAGGATGTGGTTGCTGCACCAATTCTTTGTGGATAAGTGATGACAAAGAAATTGAGAATCAATCAAGTTTTTATTGTTAATTCTGATTAAGTACAAGAGGCTAGTACATACATACTCCTACATCTTTGTTTCCACTTAACGTGTCTACACAGTAACTGTTTTGTGTATCTTCCGTATTTGTGGAGGAGGGAGTTTCACAAAGCACCCAATAGCAAAAAAACAAGCTTGTTTAATAGTAGAGGAGCTAAGAAACATTCCCATTGGACCTGTTGGATAAGACTGTATCCTACTTATAAGATATCCAGCGTACTGACTATTCCTGCTTCATGAAATCTCTCCAGGGCACAACATGCTTCCCCCTTTCCTCTAGAATAACGTTCCCCAACACTGGTCCTAGAGTCCCAATTCTGCACGTCAGTGCTATCCCTGCTCTGACGCACCGACTTCAACTCAGTTGTTTAATGATCTGATTAGTTTGATCACGTATGTTGGAAAAAGGAAAACACTAAGGTTCACAAATATGGGTTCCCAGCTTCAACAACTGCTACATGTTCTACATCTGCTTCATCGAATTAACTTAACATCAGACGACCATATTTGGCTGCATGTTTAATGTAGGTAAGATCTAAACTCTGGAAAAAAAAAACAGATCTCCAGAACCAGGGTTACTGACCACTGCTCCAGAATTTAGAGCAATTCTGGGTCCATTGTTTAGTGCTGACATGCAAAACAACAACCCCTTTTCTGAGCTTAGAGGAATCAACACACAAGGAAGCAGCAACTTATGATTGCGTTGTAACTCAATGGCAGTTCAACAATAATGCAAATTTACTTTTTCTTTTTATAAATATTGTCTGTCTTTTAATGACTTTGAGTCCTGTTCTTAAATCCATGGATACATCTCTCGTGACAAAACTGTTGTGATGTGGTCACATTGTTGAAGGATCTCGACATGTCTCTGGGTGAGATGCCACTTTTTGGTGTGTGGCAGTCTTTCATGATAAAGTTTATCAGCTGAATTGGACTTTCTCCTTCTTGGCTTGCTGTCATTTGGCTCATTATCTTGTCATGCTGATGATCTTCAGCAGCCTATGAATATACCTTCAAGGAATTTTGAGTAAGCATAGGAAGTAATTCACCCTGTCAAATTACACCTGTCAGTGACACCTGCTCATCTACATTATGAAAAATTCACTCAACATATAAGTTCTTCTGTTGAGATGTGCTGGCAGTGGACTGCTTTGGTCAGGCCAGTCTAGCCACATACATAATAAACCATTCTTCTCTGTGACAACAGCACTGACCAACAGGTGGGCTCAGTGATGTGGGCACAGCGACATGGGCTATGATTGCACCCTCCATCAGTGCATTCATCAGTCTTTTCTGTCTGTCCATTACCATAAGGGGAATTCTGGCTGCTTGGTGGAACATCTGTAAACGTGGTGGTCACCAGGAAACTGCTCAGAATCTTCAAATACTAAGAGGTATATTCAAATACTAAGAGGCTATTAGCTTCTCTTTTGCCATTGAGAATTTTAATCTCAATAAATAAGTTTGCATAATAGGCTGGCTAAGTGCTTAGTTGGGCAAAGAAAGTGAATGTATCCAAGACAAGAGTTGTAAAGTCCATTTATAGTTCTATTTCTTGGTACATCAGCATAGTCTAACTTCAAAACATGGATGTTTATCAAAGATGCATTTCCACCTAAAACACTGGTGCCACGTTCTCTTCTTCTGTTTAAAATGTCTTTTTCTTATAAAATGTGAGGGACATTTCTACTTCTATTGGCTTTTGTCACTCGTAACCGTCATTATATAAATGGTACCAATATAAAAAAGCAAAATGTTACAAAGACTCCAACTGTGAATCAGTGGAATGATCCATGAGTTTACAGCTCTAGTAAACCATCCAATAAATATGTAGTTTATATCTGGTTTAAATTTTAAGCTCTTATTCCACAAGTAAAGGTTTAGGTGAGCTGCACCCAGGTTGTTGCTAATGTCTCAAAACTTCAATGCATATTCTGACATTGACAGGGTATTAGGAACTGGTGCACACATGCAACTGTAACATTCCACCTCATGGTTCCCCACTGCATGATAAAGTTATGATAAGGCAAAAATTAATAATTCACAAAACTTTGAAACAGAGATCATCTTTCTATCTGTCCTAACAAATGAAAAACACCAAGATGGTCACATAGAATGGTGGACTCCACGTCCTTGACGTTTTGAGGTGAAATACCATAGATCACTCTGTTCTTCAACCTGACCAGTCAGGGACACTTTTCTTCTATGAATTACAAAGCCTCACACAAGAAAAATAAAAGATACAACTAAAACTTGCAGCATAATCACAGTCATTACAGATGGTGAAAAAAAATTACAATCTCTTCCTTACAGGAGGAAACCCTTAGACCTTAATTGTAAAGTTCAGATTACAGATTCATATTCATGTTCACCTAAACAACTGAATAAAAAGAAAATATCCAAATGTTTAAACAGAAATAGTTCGTCCACCGTTCACGCGTATACACGAAAATGCATGGGGGGGACATAATGACACCTTGACATTCAACTCTTACTCAGATGTGCACTAAACACCCGAAACATGTTCCACCAAAAGTCAAGGGACAGATTTGCTTCCAGGTGAACTTTGGTTCAGTTTACTGGTGGAACACATTTTTCTAAGTGCCTTCCTGAAAATGAGGATGTGCAACATCAAAGCATCATTTTCCCCTTCTACCAGTACATCAGTGCCTTATTGTCCATATAATCTGCGCGTTTTAACATTTGACTCATTGCCAGCACAGTACAAGCTGTTTCTAATGGGAAATAAACTATAAAATAATAGCAAGGCAATGCATTTAATATACATTTTGGCACATGGACCACAGAATGTGTTCTTGACAAGTGGGACCAGGCATCAGCAGCCAGACCGGTGCTGACCAGTGATGAAGTACTGACCAAGTTAGGTTTACTTTTAAGGTGGAGCTTTACTACAAGTACTCATTGTAGGCCTGTTATGTTACATTATTGTTTATGCACTGATAGTGCAGTTAAAAAAATTGGCCTAATCATGGCCTTTGTATCAATCAATGAACACCCACATGTACAACCTAGTGTACTTTTCATAGTTGCAACAAGAAACAAATCAAACTGAAATCAATATCAAATTTTAGTAAATAGAACTTGTAGGTGGCCTATTTATTTTGTTGCATCTGAACATTGCATTTGATGCACAATTATGATAATACAGTTGAATATATAGAAAGATTCACTCGAAAGAGGCCCGGAATATTCTGTAATGGCTCTCTCTAGGAAGAAGCAATCTGAATCAAACAACATGCAATGTGCTCCTCAGTGTATGGATCTTCGAACAAGTTGGGATGCCCCTGCGTCGGAGCATTAAGGTAGGCATAGGACAGTTGTCGCAACTTTTAACCTCCATTTGCAGCTTCCGGGTGCATCCCCACGTACCCCTTCATGCATCTGTCAGTAAATGGAAATCACTTCCAGCATCGCATGGAACACAATCGATTACATATTCATCAAGGTATGCAGCGTATTTTCTTGGTTCAGATTGCTTCATCCTAACAGGAGTTACAGCAGAATATTCGGGGCCTCTTTTGAGTGAATCTCCCTGTAGTTAAATGGAAAACCCAATTTTCAGACTTGACAAACTAATTTGCCATGTTTTTTTTTTTTTTTTTTTTTTTTTTTTTTTTACTTTGCTCTACATTTATGTATCTTTAAAGTATTTGAATGCCTGAATCTCTTCCCACAGTCTGAGCAGTGATATGGTTTCTCCTTCGAGTGAATCAGTTGATGTTTTTTGAGGGTTCCTCCATCTCTAAAACTCCTTTCACACTCCGAGCACTGGTACGGCTTCTCTCCTGTGTGAATACGCTGGTGTCGTTGGAGATTTCCTTTGTCTCTAAAACTTTTCCCACACTCCGAGCACTGATACGGCTTCTCTCCGGTGTGAATGCGCTGGTGTCGCTGAAGATGAGCCTGTAGAGTAAAGCTGTCCCCACACTCTGAGCAGTAATACGGTTTCTCTCCTGTGTGAATGCGCTGGTGTTTTTGTAAAATACTCTGTAGAGTAAAACTCTTCCCACACTCTGAGCAGTGATATGGCCTCTCTCCAGTGTGAAAACGTTGGTGTATTTTGAAATCGACACTGAATCGAAACCTCTTCCCACACTCCGAACAGCAGTGTGGTTTCTCTCCTGTGTGAATGCGTTGGTGTCGTTGAAGACTACTCAGCTGAGTGAAACTCTTCATGCACTCTGAGCAGTAGTACCATTTCTCTGCTGTGTGAATGCGCCGGTGTAGTTGGAGACTGCTCCGTCTCGTGAAACTACTCCCGCACTCGGCACAGCGATACGGTTTCTCTCCCGTGTGGATCCGCTGATGTATTCTGAGATCATCGCTGCATCTAAAACTTTTCCCACACTCTGAACAGCAGTGTTGTTTCTCTGCTGTGTGAATGCGCTGGTGCCGCTGGAGAGTGCCCTGTTGAGCAAAGCTTTTTCCACACACCGCGCAGTAATACGGCTTCTCCCCTGTATGGATGCGCCAGTGACGCTGGAGACTACCTTGTTGGGTGAACGTCTTCAAACACTCCGAACAGTGGTACAGCTTCTCTCCTGTGTGAACGCGCTGCTGTATTTTCAGATGAGTTTGTAGAGTAAAACTCTTCTCACATTCAGAGAAGTGACTGTGTGGGCCTGCATCATCGGACATTTGCGGAGTACCAGAGGAACTCTGCCGAGTGCTGGAGCTTCTGGTCTCCATATGTGCATATTTAATCTATCTTGGTTTCTGCGGAGAAAGTGTCTTCCTGGTGACATGCTGACATCATGTGTTTGTAGAGGTAAATTTAAACTGTGCAGGAAAGTGGGCACTACACGCAGAGGACTTGTAACAGGACATCATTTCTGGAGGAGAAAACAAATCAAAAATTCAATGCAGAATGCAACAAAAGTATGACAACAATTGGAGATTGCTGTAACCAACAAACAATGCTTGTTTAGTTTGAAATTGAAAAAAATAAACAAGATTAACCAGACAAAATTAAAATAAAAAGTGGTTCTTATTCCCTGTTTTGGGACTATTCCTGCTCAGCACACTCAGTCTGGGATTAAAAACTGTTGGTATTTACTTGTGGAACAAGAGCATAATATAGATTTAAGTGACAACTAAGCAGTTAAGAATAAATCTGCTCCATTTTTTTATTGTGAATTCTGATAAGGTATAACAGTTTGGCACATATATGCAACTCCACTGACATTCCTTAACTGCCTCAAGTGGTTCCCACTTAACATTTCTCTACAACATACCCTACTGTGCCTACAAGGTAAATGCTGTTTGGTAGTATTGGAGTAGGGCATTATATACAGTTGCATTTTTAAGTTTTGAGCACCCCTGTCCCACTTACATATTTTTATGATTTTAAGTGAAAAGAAGTAAACAATTTTTGAAGGAAACCATTTAAAAATAAAATATACTTCAAATGTTAATAAATGTCATATGCATTAGGCCTTACTGGAGTTGCTAGTACTGGTTAGGCAGGTCAAGAATTGTCATAAGGAACAGTCAAATTGATAACCGTTCAAGAGCGTAATAAGTTCTGACCTTGTGCCAACATTCAACAACAATCACCTCCTCTAATCAGCTGGTTATTTGAAAATGAAGCCAACTGAGGTCTACAAAGCTGAAGGAGGCTATGAAAAGATACCGGTGTTCCAGCTCCAGTTAAGGAGAACTGTGGACATCAAGTTCAGATCTGTAAGTCCAAGAAAATTCTCAGGCAGAATTGCTTGTATATTTGACAGAAAGGCGAAACCCCATATGACACCAAGGGCCTGCAAGAAGGTTTAGTTGAGACAGGAACGGTGGAGCACAGTTCTACAAAAAAAAAAAACCCATACACCATGACCTGCCTGGAAGAATTATCAGAAGGAAATCAAACCAGTGACCTCATCACAATTGTCAACAACTAGAGTATGCAACAACAACATCTAGACAAGCCAGAGGCATTTCAGAAACAAGTGCCTTAGACTGATTAAACATGGATCTCTTTGGCAACCATCACGAAAGGCATGTTTGAAGAAAAAAAGCAGCATTTGATGAAAAGAACACTACGGCACTGGATCTATTATGGTTTTTGATGCGTTTCAGCCAGTTGCACAGGAAACATTGCAAGAGTGGATGGAAGAATGGATTTTGCCAAATATTCCACTAAATATCAGCAAATTCTGGATTTGTGACAGTTAGTCAAGTAACTAAAACTAAAGGGAATCTGGCTTCTACCATGGATCCAAAACGTACTACAAAATCCATGTCAAAAACTTTGAGAAAGCTGCATCAAGCTGCATCTTTTGGAACGACCCACAGTTTATCAGAACTAGAAGTGTTCTGTAAGAAAGAGTGGGTGAAAAATACCTAGAACACAAATGGAAAGACTTGTAGCTGCCTACAACAAGTTCCCAAGCTGTGATACATTCCGACAGGGCTCCTAGGTACTGACTAACAAGGATGTTCAAGCTTTTGCACATGCAACCATCAAAATTTGAGTTCAAGTTAATTAAAAAATAAATAACTGCGTTAACATCTTCAGGACAAATTCTTGTTTTCAATAATTTGCCTCAGAGACTGTTTAATTCTTTTCACAAATATTGTAATTTCACCAGACCGAACTTTTCCATATAGCTGTATATTACCCTTTCCTGTCCAGAACAATACTGTATTGTAACATACTTGCTGACACCCAAAAATAAATATAATATAAATATAACTGAACATAATTATACTCATTTTTGGGTTGCTAAGAGGAACAAACAAAAAGACAGAACAGAGCAATGGCTGCTGAAAATTAACAGTTAAAGTTTTTCAAAGATTTCTTTTAACTACTTTGTCTCTCCATATATGTGAACTCAGATTCACACTTTGTTTCAGGCTTCACTTCTCTTTCAGTTTCCTTCTCTACTTTGAGTTGGGAATTATGTGGATTTCTGTGCTTGTCAAAATGTGTCAAGTTAGATATTTAAATTTGAGCCGACATGAGAATGAAAATGTACCAAACTTATAATGGCCAGAACAACTGTATGCCAAAGTCAAATTACGTTTTGTTGATTCTCATTTGCCCTAGTGCACTCCCAAGTTTAACATATTTCAGGAAAAACAATAAAATATTAATAATGAAAATAAATCTGACAAACAGAACATGTCATTTCAAACCTTTGCACACTGTAGCTGTATAGGCTAAAGTTGGGACCTCTCAACTGAAAGATCGAAAAGCCTTGCTCGGTTAGGAAATGCACTAAACTCCCGTGAGCGAAGGGTGGGTTACGTTCCTCTCTTTTGAGTTCAGTAAGTAAGGCACTGCACACTGGTCAATCATTGCCTAATGCGCAAAACAAAGACCATTGTTAACGTCATGGTCACGTTAACATGGAGACCATCTAGTTGTATTAAAGATTCCCATTTTACTAGGTTACTATACGATTCTTGAACCGACAACTGTCCTTCCTTTTCAGTACTTGTGAATTCCTCTCAGGAACCTCACTCATTTGCTAGTCTAACGATTCTACAACTTGGCTAATCTCCGAATCACTGCTCAAACCTCAGGCACCAACACGAGTGCCATAACCTCAACAGACAAGCTGACCATGCTGTAGTCTTTACTAGTGGAAGAAGAACTGGAACCGGATGAGTAGCAAATAAGATCAAATAAATCTTCATTTGAATTCTGACATACAACCTGCTGGTCCAAGCATCTCTTAACAGTCTCTCATGGTTTCCACTGAACATCTGCCTGCAGGATACCCCACAGTATCTACAGGCAAACTTCTTTTAAAAGCATTATCATATTTTTTTCCAGTTATTGGCTTCAGCTCTGGAGTTAATAGAGATGGTCATTGAGGACAACTGGCGAATTTACATGGACTGACCCATATGTTACATCATAGTAGTACAGGCCTGCTACAGTTTGTGTAAAACAAATAAATAAATTAATATTTTGTAAAATGTGTATTAACCAAGACGAGGCTACCACAACTGTTAAAGACTGTCTATTTTTCAACAGAGCACATGATAAGTTGTTGAAGACAAACTGTTTAAACAAGTAAAATGATCAACCCACTGGAAAGAAAAAAAAAATCAAGTTAATCATTAACCATTACGTGTTTCTGTTGGTTCCTGGTGGTTTTGTAATGCGTTTTGTCTTTTTTTAATGGGTTGATCTCACATTGTAAGGACCCTAATGGTTTAGCAGATGCATTTAGAATGGGCGACTCTAAACGTATCTGATGGCTTCCTAATGGAAACCAAGTCTTCTACAGGACACTAGTGGTTTCTACTGGTAACCAAAGTGCCAATTCCCATTCTCATTCCCATTCCGTTTTTATCCGCATGGTTTCTAATGGTCAATTTCAGCAGGGCAGCTCAAATAAGTGCGATCAGGCGATCACGTAATAACCTGACAGGCCTACTTTGGGAACAACTTGTCAGAGATTGTTCGCGAGCAGAGCAGCGCTTTAGATAAACAGCACCTCCACCACAGCAGAGCATTGACTACAGCAGCCGATTCCAGCTCCTCGGGCGCTTCTCGAGTCTTCACCGTGTAAAATCAAACAGAGTACCAAGAATGTCCGTCAAAGCCCATCGACGTAACCACAGCCTAGCCAAGTCTGGACGACGGCTGCTTCCATACTGGATACATCCTGCTTCCCAACCATTTCTCCAGGATTCGGTGGAAAACGGTGGAAAACAGTGGAAACGGTGTGAAGCGGTGGACAGATTCATACCTTCAGCAGCGCAGCTTCTGGTTTCACGGGCTTTCTCTCGCTCCAGCAGCGCCCAGAAGGAGGTACGGACGACCAAGCCGATCTTTTGCTTCTCCACTTTGTTGGTAAGTGAGAACCACAGTTGTCGAATTAGCGCCACCACCTGGGATTCAGGGGTTCACGCTGGAACCCTGTTAAGATGGAGTTTGGCGCCGCCGGGCTGGTTTTAATCCTACCTGTTTTCCGGAAGCCCCGCCCCTTTTCTACAATTGGCCATTAATGCACACAAACAGTCCAGAGATTGGTCAGCTGAGAACTCCTTCACACCACCAAATGACCCACAGAGCTGCGCCTTCTAACACGGGATAATCACAGGTGGAGCTCCAGTTATATGTGATCCATTTTAAATGGTTAAACAGACGCTTCGTTTGTAAGAAAGCCTGCCCTGCTGAAAAAGACCATTATGAAGCATTAGGATCCTGGTATCTCCGAACTGGGAACTTCACAGGAGAAGTAAAAATACTTTTTATCAGAAGTCGATGGAACCAGATTTTTTCCAAGTCATTTTAGACCGTTTATTTTGGCTGATTCTTCATGAAGAGCATTTTCAAATTATGTCAAAAACTGAAAGAAAAAAAAAATGTGTATATATATAAGGTTTTGTCCCACCAGCAGCGATATGATGATTTTGCTTTCTAATCTTCTTCTTTCGGCTGCTCCCTTTAGGGGTCGCCACAGCGGATCATCTGCCTCCGTTTTGCTTTCTAATGGAATAAGTTTAATGGCTTCCAATGAAGAGCACTAGTTTCCTGTAGGACAGGTTTAGATCCCGTTAGCAAATCATTGAATGATTCTGGAATCAGTCCCAGAGTACCTGTTAAACCATTAGGGTTCTTTACACTGTGATATCATAATAATAATAATAATAATACAGCCTGTTATTTTAATGGATTACATGGTGTTTTTCAGCAGGGTAAGAATAATGATAATACTTGGGCTGCTAAGCTCAATATTGCTTTAAAGCATATTGAGGGAAGGACATGGGCTGAGGGAGCACAGTGGACTCCAGGTCAGGCCCAAACTCCTAATATTCAAGATCTGATGAAATGGTTTTACATGATCATCTGGTGGGTGGGACAAAATTTTGCAAATGGTCAGCTACTATGACCCAAATTGCTCTCAGCATCAGTAATAAGGCTGCTGTAGACAGAACTCATAGACATAGCTGAAAGTATTGATGCCCTTCGGCTTTTTCAATACTACACGATTTTCTCAGAACTGGGCTAAAACAGACCAAAGGTTTATTTTAGTCCAGAATGAATTGAGAGTTCTGATTAAATCGTGCCCTGTAGAGATTTGAGGCACTAAAAACCAGGGGCAGCAAAGCAACCTTAATACATCAGTGAGCCTCATCCTGTTTTCTTAGAAAAACTTTTTTTCTTTCTGAACATACAGTTGGTGTAATTTACCGAAAAACCTAATTTTGTTTCATCTGTCCAAAGGACATTTTCTCAGACTGTTACTGTTCAACATGCACATTGCCTGGCTTTTCGGTTTCTCTCATAAAGTGGGGTCTTGCTGGTTCTTCTGCCATGAAGCTCAGTTTTCATTGAAACAGTGTCCAATGTTGCCACTTGAGACTGTTGCACCTTGAACTAGAAGTCATCCTGAAGTTTTACTTGCTTGTTTCGTTTTTTCCGCATCGGAAAATTAGTTGCTGTCACCACTCTTGTTTAATGTGTATTCTGAACATATAATGAGAGAATCAGAACTGGAAGATGACCGAGGATTAGAGATTGATGGAAGTAACATCCATAACTTTCAATATGCAGATGATGAAACTGATGACTAAAGATCCTTAAGAACTTCATAAGGTAAAGAAATGGTTTACAGAGTGAAAAGGTGGTAGTTCATCTCAACATGAAGAAAACAAAGACAGACAGATACAATCAAAGGAATTATGAAATAGACATTAAGTAACTTAAGGACACAAGCAGAAGAGAGGATATTCTGGAGAAACACTATGAATAGGGTTGCCAGGGGTTGAAAACTGCTTGACAGCATGTAATATCAAGCTCTGTAATTAACAGATTAGTTCCAAAGGCATTGAAGGTATATTTTTCACCTGAATATCACGGTTACTTGACCCACAAGGTCATCTAATTCATCCTAAAATAGGTCACATAATTTTGCACAGTTTTGTTACTGGAATTGTAGCCAACTTCAAGATATATCCAAAGACATCTCCTTTTTCAATCTTTATTAGCAACTAAAAGGCAAAGTACATGGACAAGGTATTTACATGATATAGACTATATTTCCAAAAGTCTTCACTCACCTATCCAAATTATTGAATTCAGGTGTTCCAGTCACTTCCATGTCCGCAGGTGTATAAAGCCGAGCCCCTAGGCCTGCAGACTGCTTCTACAGACATTAGTGAAAGAATGGGTCACTCTCAGGAGCTCAGTGTATTACAGCGTGGTAACGTGATCGGACGCCACCTGGGCAGCAAGTCCAGTCGTGAAATTTCCTCACTACTAAATATTCCACAGTCCACTGTCAGTGGGATTATAACAAAGTGGAAGCGATTGGGAATGACAGCAACTCAGCCACGAAGTGGTCGGCCACGTAAAATGACAGAGCGGTCAGTGGATGCTGAGGGGCATAGTGCGCAGAGGTCACCGACTTTCTGCAGAGTCAATCACTACTGACCTCCAAACTTCATGTGGCCTTCAGATCAGCTCAAGAACAGCGTAGAGAGCTTCATGGAATGGGTTTCCATGGCCGAGCAGCTGCATCCAAGCCTTACATCACCAAGCGTGATGCAAAGTGTGGAATGCAGTGGTGTAAAGCGCCACCACTGGACTCTAGAGCAGTGGAGACGTGTTCTCTGGAGTGACCAATCACGCTTCTCCATCTGGAAATCCAATGGACGAGTCTGGGTTTGGTGGTTGCCAGGAGACGGTACTTGTCTGACTGCATTGTGCCAAGTGTAAAGTTTGATGGAGGGGGATCAAGGTGTGGGATTGTTTTTCAGGAGTTGGGCTCGGCCCCTTAGTTCCAGTGAAAGGAACTCTTAAAGCTTCAGCACCAAGAGATTCTGGACAATTTCACGCTCCCAACTTTGTGGGAACAGTTTGGGGACGGCCCCTTCCTGTTCCAACATGACTGCGCACCAGTGCACAAAGCAGGTCCATAAAGACGTGGATGAGCCAGTTTGGTGTGTAAGAACTTGACTGGCCTGCACAGAGTCCTGACCTCAACCCCATAGAACACCTTTGGGATGAATTAGAGCGGAGACTGTGAGCCAGACCTTCTCGTCCAACATCAGTGTCTGACCTCACAAATGTGCTTCTGGAAGAACGGTCAGAAATTCCCATAAACACTCCTAACCCTTGTGGAAAGCTTTCCCAGAAGAGCTGTAGCTGTTATAGCTGCAAAGGGTGGGCCAACATCGTATTAAACCCTATGAATTAAGAATGGGATGTCACTCAAGTTCATATGCGTGTGAAGCCAGACAAGCGAATACTTTTAACAACATAGTGTAACTATCAAACATAAGTTCTCAGACTAAGCACTCATTCTTATTTTATTTTCAAGCTCACATTTTGTGTATATTTCCCACACACATAGAGCTGGCAGAGGTTTTAACCATTCAAAACCCAAAACCTATAAGCAAAATATTAAGTATCAACATATAAAATATGTTGCAAATACAAATAGGAAAAACTACAAATTTCCAAAATAGACAGTCTCCTCCTACTTTCAGCAGTCATTTGATTCTCTCTTGGACACAAGTACCTGGAGGTGCCCAAAGACAACAGACTGAGTTTGCTGTAGATGTACTTTTAAGTGCCACAGTGTTCTGCGAAGAAAAACAACAAAACAAAGAAACAAAAAATCACATCTGTAGAAGCTCAAAGCCAAAGTAGCTCCAATTAGAAAACCAGCTGGTTTCAGAAATTTCTTTTCAGACCAGTAGCATGTATTATGAGACGCACAGCTGTAGCTTTCAGCAACTAATAATGAAAATCATGGCTTTTAACTGACATCATGACTCTGTCTTACTGCATTTGTGTGTCCTTAAGGAGTTCGAATGCCTGAAGCTCTTCCTACACTCCGAGCAGTAATACGGCATCTCTCCTGTGTGAATGCGCTGGTGTATTTGGAGAATGCTCTGCATAGCGAAGCGTTTCCCGCAGTCTGAACAGTGAAACGGCTTCTCTCCTACATGAATGTGCATGTGAACCTGGAGATTGCTGTGCTGAGTAAAGCTCTTCCCACACTCTGAGCACTTGTACGGCTTCTCTCCCGTGTGGATGCGTTTGTGTGCTTGGAGAGTACTCGGCTGATTAAAACTCTTTCCACAGTCTGAGCAGTGATACGGCTTCGCCCCTGTGTGGATGCGCTGGTGCCTTCTCAGGGTGCCTTTCTCCCTAAAGCTCTTCCCACACTCTGAGCAGCAATGTGGCTTCTCTCCTGTGTGAATGAGCTGGTGTGTCTGCAGACTGGCCTGTTGACTGAAGCTCTTCCCGCACTCCGAGCAGCAGTGTGGCTTCTCTCCTGTGTGACTGCGCTGATGACGTTGAAGATGACCCTGGATAGTGTAGCTCTTCCCACACTCTGAGCAGTGATACGGCTTCTCTCCTGTGTGAAAGCGAAGGTGTGTTTTGAGTTGACTCTCTATAACAAAACTCTTTCCACACTCGGAACAGTGGTGACTTCTCTTCTTGCCGGCAATCTTCCGCTTTTTCCTGTTACGGGTTTTAGGCATCTCTTGATGTGTTTGTGGATGTAAATTGTAATGGTGTATGAAAGCGAACTGTGAAAATGGGCTCAGGACATCATTCTTTCCTGGAAGACAAAACAAAAAAAAATGGTGTATTTTAAACCTGGTAGGTTGGATTATGTGTAGAAGTACCAAATCTCCTACTTAAGGACAAATGCACAATTGTCCAAAGAGTACCATGATCTTATAATCTTTCACAAAACAAAGGCAGATGCTCACACACAAGCTGCACAGCTTCATCAGGGACGAAATTACTGGTCAGTTTGTTTGGAACATCCGAAACAGCTGTTGGCTCTACAAGGTCACCTGATCCAACTCATCACTTAATCGCCAGGTTTAGCTGGGAGGCTAGAGCATGGACCTCACCAAATTGTGCAGGACCCTGGCCCTCATATCCCCACCAAAGCTCGTTAAAATGGCCTTTTTAATGTTCCTTATAATGAGCTACAAATACACAGATATTATGTACTGATGTGGAAATTCTGGGCCAATGCTGATGATTTTAATGTATATGTATTGATGCTGATGCATAAATATACATTCATAAAATCTAACAATTGTTCTATTCAATTTCTTCATTTTTATTCCTTGTTCTTTCCTCTAGCCGCACTTTATTTAGATGTAATTTGTTGAACAAAATTTATGACAGTGTGGCGTGATGACCAATATTTTATATATATATATATATATATATATATATATATATATATATATATATATATATATATACATACACACATACATACACACACCTGTCATGCATAACATTATGAACACCTCCTTGTTTCTACATTGGTCAGGAGCCCTATGGACCCTCACAAAGCAGGTACTATTTGGGTGGTGGGTCATTCTCAGCACTGCAGTAACACTGACATGGTGGTGGTGTGTTAGTGTGTGTTGTGCTTGTCTGAGTGGATCAGACACAGCAGTGCTGCTGGAGTTTTTAAACACCTCACTGTCGCTGCTGGACTGAGAATAGTCCACCAACCAAAAACATCCAGCCAACAGCGTCCTGTGGGCGGCATCCTGTGGGTGGCGTCCTGTGACCACTGATGAAGGACTAGAGGATGACCAACACAAACTGTGCAGCAGCAGATGAGCTGTCGTCTCTGACTTTACATCTACAAGGTGGACCGACAAGGTAGGAGTGTCTAACAGAGTGGACAGTGAGTGGACACAGTGTTTAAAAACTCCAGCAGCACTGCTGCATCTGATCCACTCGTACCAGCACAACACACACTAACACACCACCACTACATCAGTATTACTGCAGTGCTGAGAATGACCCACCACCCAAATAGTACCTGCTCTGTGAGGGTCCATGGGGGTCCTGACCACTGAAGAACAGGGTAACAGAGTATCAGAGAAACAGATGGACTACAGTCTGTAACTGTAGAACTACAGAGTGCAGCTATACAGTAAGTGGAGCTGATAAAGTGGACAATGAGTGTAGAAACAAGGAGGTGGTCAGAATGTTATATATTACACACACACACAGAGAAATTGTGACTAAACCCACTTTGAATAGCACCCTAGTGGAATCTAACGTGTGTCTGTACCTGCCTGTACAGATAAAGTGGCATCATCATGATACAGTTTGTCCGTTCTTTGGACTGTTTTATTGTGAATTCATTATGTAAATCCTAATTACAGCATCATACTTGTACCAAACCTAGCAAGTAAAATCATTAATCCACTGGACATACAGGTCCAAGAGCCCAGAGCTAACACCAGTTTACTCAGCTGAGTCATGTTGGCTTAGATCCAATCCAGCTTAGACAGACTGCTCCTCCTAAACCTCTCCAACTGGTCCTGTGGGTTTAACGGACACATACTGGTCAAGAGTTCACCTGCTCCTCACTGCGGCGCAGCTGCTCCTTCTCCCTCCAGCAGAACTGCCGAACGGCAACTCATCTTCTTCTCCACTATACTGGAAGCGGAGAACCACAGTTGCAAAGTTATAGTGCCACCTCCTGGACGGCAGAGCTCACTCACACTCTTTAGTAAAGACAAAAGTTCTATATAGAACCATGAACACTCAAACAGCCGTTTTGCATAGTGGAATGGTTTTCAGATTGATGGAGAACATGTTGTTGATGGTTCTACAAAGAACCTTTCTGAAACTGGATCCATGTAGCTTTGAAAAGGGTTCTTCTGTTGTTACAACCCTATTAGCAAGAGGATAGTAGACCACCGTTGGCCCGCTGAAGTCAAAGCTGGTGATCCACTGGCATTTTCCTCAGCGTTTTCCGGGTGGCCCACCGGTGGTTAAACAGAGCATTAGAAAAAAAATCCACTTTTCATCACTTTTTCACTCACTGTCCAATTTACTGATTTTTCTTTCCCTGATTTCTATAGTTATGCTCTGTAAATGAGATTGGTATATAATATTAATCCAGCTCAGGATCAGCAACAACACTTTCTATAAATCCTTTTATATCAGGTCAGTGTTATTTTTCTCTCTCAGTTGTTTGTAATATTTTGTCTTAGTTTATTTTCTGAATTAAACGTCTCTGTTCATTTAAAATCTGTTTGAGGAGATTAAAAACCAGTTAGCGCTTGTGTGCAGGACAGGATTCTGGATGGTCCGAGGGTGGGCCAGCAGTGGCAAACAGTCAGTGAGCTGCCAAGCCTATCAAGCTAGTGGACCGATAGATGCTCACTATCCTGGAAGCTTGACATCATCACAATAGCAGAACCGGTTTTGGCAGTATATTGAGTCTGAAGATCCATTTCAGCTTGAAGATGGCTCTTTGAGAGTTCATGGTCCTAAACAGAACCACTGCCTTTATTAAAGAACCATGAGAACCATCTTTTTTTAGAGCGTACCTAAATATATATATATATATATATATATATATATATATATATATATATATATATATATATATATATATATATATATATATAATGTATAAAATACATAAAATATATATATATAATTTATATATATAAAATGTGAAATTACCATCAAATTAATTGCCATGTGTTGTCATAACTATGTTAATTCTTCTTTTGATGCACTGGGATGTTGACTAGTCGGCCAAAGTGTTTGTCCAAGGTTAAGAAGGTCATTAGATGCTTTTGCCCCATCTAATTCTCTACAACTCCAGACTCGGAGGACACAGCCAATGTGCTGGGTGGATACCGGAGTGTAAACATCAAGATGCTCATTTAAAGCTTTCCATTTTCAATCTATGAAAACAAGATTGCACATTTTTCCCGTGTATTTTTCCCCACCAGGGCAAAGGTCTGTAAAACATTCGGTATAAATAGTTTATCTTTACAACAGACACTAGTCTTAAATTAACATGTACATTTAATCGTTTTCTATGTAGGTTTAAAGGGATCTACTCCCAGTACTGATCAGCGACTGACGCGAAAGATTAGTGTACAGTGGATGGATAATGAAACATCTTCCAAAGAAGAGCTCCTTTTATTTACAAGCTCACATTCTGCATTCTCCCCACAGTTGTCCATTTTTAAACAAAACTTCTAGCAAAACAAAAAATCTGCGTGAAAATGTTATAAATATGCTGCAAAAAATAAAAAATCAAACTGAACTTCTTTAAAGTTACACAGCCTCTTTTTACTCTGCCATTATTCTGATCCTCCATTTACTTCTCCAGGCCTGAAGGTGCAGAAGAGGCAACTATACAAGAGGCTGAACTGGCAGCAGATGCTGGATTAGGGTTACCAAAGTTCTGTGAAGATTAAAATATTGATAACAGCTGAACATCCAGAGACTGTTTCTTCTGATCTGAGTGGAGAAGATCCAGGGCTTCAGGAATTTCCTCTCAGACTGAAGAATACAACTGTGCAAGCATGCAATTCATAGGGGGAGAGATCTCGAGGGAGGGAACCCATCAGCACTGAAACACCAAAAAAAAGACGGTTCTTCAAGGGTTCTTCATTAAACCATTGGCTCTATATAGCACCAAGAACCTGTTCATGCTTAAATGGTGAAATGGGTCTTCAGACTGAAGGAGAATGTGTTGCATGGTTCTATACAGAACCTTGCTGAAAATGGTTCTAGCACCAAAAAGATTTGTAAGGTTTGTCCTCACAAGATTGACATCACAACAATTGAAAAATCCTTTTCGGGGCTATGTAGAACCATATGCACAATGCATTCTCCGTCGGTCTGAAGAACCATTTCACCATGCAAAGAACCATTTTGAGCATGGAATGGTTCTATACAGAACTGTTCTGACTAGAACCATTACCTTTACTAAAGAACCTCTGAAGAACCATCTTTGAGTTTACATTAAAAAACCATTATGCATGTTAAGCTTTAAAAGCCGATGATGAAAGTGTTACACGGATAAACATATTCCGTGTGTTTCTTCCTCCCTCTTAATGCATTTGTGTGTCTTTAGAGTATTGGAATGCCTGAAGTTCCGGCCACAGTCGGAGCAGTAATACGGCATCTCCCCGGTGTGAATCTGCTGGTGGACCTGCAGGTGGCTCTGCTGGTTAAAGCTCTTCCCGCACTCTGAGCACTGATACGGCTTCTCCCTGGTGTGGATGCGCTGGTGTAGCTGAAGATGACTCTGCTGATTAAAGCTCTTCCCACACTCTGAGCAGCAATAGGGCTTTTCTCTAGTGTGAATGCGCTGATGCCGGGTCAGCGTCCCTCTCTCCCGGAAACGCTTCCCGCACTCTGAACAACAGTACGGCTTCTCTCCTGTGTGGATGAGCTGGTGTGTTTGGAGTCCGTTGAGCTGGTTAAAACTCTTCCCGCAGTCTGAGCAGCGATACGGCTTCTCTCCTGTGTGGATGCGTCTGTGCCTTTGGAGATTACACTGCTGAGTAAAGCTCCTCCCGCACTGGGAACAGCAGAGAGATCTCCTGCTGCCAGTGTTGTTCTCCTTCTGCCTGAGATGGTCATTAGTGCCAGAGGTCATCTGCCGAGCACTGGACAGCATGTTTAGACATCAGCAACGTATTCCGCATTGGGGCATCTCCTGATGTGGTTGTGGACACTTGGAGAAGGAGAGGACTCACAACTGGACGTTATTCATTTCTGAAGGAGAAAAGACAAAATTCATGAAGATCATGTAGAAAATGCTCAGTTAGTTTCAGATCAGGTGAGATCAGGTTTTTTCTTAGTTTATACATACTACTTAAATTAGTAGATAAATGAAACGGTACATGATGTTGTACTTAAAATACAGCACGCCAAATATTAGTAACATTAGTATGTCGCTGCTGTCGGAACAAAACCTTGTGTCTCCGTTTTTCAGTTTTCGAGATAGTTTGAACGTGCCTGTGGTCCTATGTATTGTGTGTACATTTCATTATGAAAGAACCAAAAGAAATTACCCAAATTTCCTTGGTAAAAACCTCTGGTTCCATAGACTTACATTAAAAGTAGAGTACGTTTTTACCTTCTCCTGTAAAGCTACAAGGTTTTGATCCGACAACAGCAATAAGCAACAGTGAAGAATTTAGACTATGCCGTTTCTCACGCATCATTGTACACATGTGATGATGTTTTCTCAATGCATTTCACATGTATTATTATATTTCAAGAGTAAAATGTTTAGAACTGAAGAAAATACTTCAGGCTATATTTCCCATGTGAAGAAAACCTGGTTTTAGTCTGGCCAAAGCCGAATTCATACCTCAAAATTAACGGGCACCAAGCTGCAATGCTAAAGGTAACTGAATAAAGCCCATGGATTAAAAGATCTGTGATTTAAAGCCAGTATGAATTTGCCATATCTGTAGTCTGCTCATATTTAAGATTAAGTGACCCTTATTAGTCCCGCAATGGGAAGTTTCACCTCCACATTTAACCCATCCGTGCAGTGAAACATCACATACACACTAGTGAACACACACACACTAGGGGGCAGTGAGCACACTTGCCCAGAGTGGTGGGCAGCCCAATCCGCAGTGCATGGGCAGCAGTTGGGGGTTAGGTGTCTTGCTCAAGAACACCTCAGTCGTGCTGTCGGCCCTGGGGATTGAAATGGCGTCCTTCCGGTCACAAGGCTGGTTCCCTAACCTCCAGCCCATGACTGCCCCAATAATAATAATAATAATAATAATAATAATAATAATAATAACAACAATTTCTGAGTGAATTTCCTCCAATAATTCACAGAATTCAGAGCACGCTCAATAATAGTAGTCCTGTTTGAATCAGAGAATCACAGTAATGTGGCGTTAATAAGAAAACCTGGTAATAGAAAACAGCGCCTCCATCTAAGCATGAAATGGTTCTGTACAGAACTCATATATAGAACTCTAAGTAGATGATTCCCTATAGTGAAGAACCCTTTAGGGAACCATCTTTGAAGAGAGTATAAACGTAGCATTAGTATTATGTTATAATCACTGCTCGGGGAAAAATGAACAAAAAAACCCATTAAGTGTTCTTGTTGGTTTCTGATGGTGTTGTAATGTGTTTTGTCATTTACATTTTACAGCATTTGGCTGACGCTCTTATCCAGAACAACTTACAATTTGATCATGTTACACAGGGAGGCCAAGGTGGTGTTCGGAGTCTTGCCCAAGGACTCTTATTGGTATAGTGTAGGGTGTTTGCCCAGGTGGGGATTGAACCCCAGTCTACAGTATAGAAGGCAGAGGTGTTAACCACTACACTAACCAACTAATTTTTTTTTAATGGGTTAATATCACAGTCAAAAGGATCCTAATGGTTTAACAGGTGACCAATGGCTGAATCTAAATGCATTTGATGGTTTCTTAGTAGGACCTAAAGGTGTTCTACAGGAAAGTAGTGGTCTCTATTGGAAAGCATTAAGCCAATTCCCATTAGAAAGCAAAGTCATTAGGTTTTAATCTTAATGGTTTCTAATGGTCCTTTTTCAGCAGGAATATGTTATTTATTTACCAAATAACTGCTTTATAACTGTCTTATTAAATTTTAATTTAACTGTTCCCAGATGTTAGACAGTTTTAGGCCGACTCTGGTTTTCCTATGTGAGTGTTGGTTGACTACCAGGTAGATGTCAGGCATGCGGGCCAGAACAGGGCCTGATCCTGGACAGCTTCATACGGTTTTGCCCCGTGTCTACATTTGTGGGACAGTTCTCGTGTGAATATTGTGGGCCAAAAATGTAGTTGGGCCAGACTGGGACCAGATTGGGGCCATATCCTTTAGTTCTACTCCCTTTACAGTGTGTGGACCAGATCTGGGCCAAGGACCAAGCCAAATACTGGGCCAGAACGTGGCCCAGAAGTGAACCAGAGAAATTTTGCTAACTGGGTTTCTACAAAAACTTAAAAAGCTCTTAATTAAGGAGCCCAACTAATCAGAATCTGTGCTGACTTTATATTCCTATAAGCACAGAAGCACAAAGTTTACTCCATGGCAAAGTTTAAAACAGCACTGCAGACATCACCAGATAACAGTGTCCACTATAAATAAACAGTGACCAGTATAAATCAACCAACACACAGCCTCAGCTGAGCTAAGATCAGCCTGCCTACCCAGCCAGCTCAGTCTTCCTCTCATCACCTCTCCCTCCATTTCTCTGAGAGGAGAACCAGCGCGTCGCAGCACTGAACGGAGCACGACCTTCAGCAGCGCAGCTCCGGCTTCTCTCCTCCAGCAGCGCCGCGGAGGAACCGCTCTGGAAACAGCTGATGGGAGGATCTCCTTCTCTGCTTTAATTGACTGTTTCAGTCACAGTTACAGAACTAGCGCCACCACCTGGACTGCAGGGGGCGGGAACCACGTGATGACGGAGCCTTACCCACAAACCACGCCCACTGTGCTACGATTGGCTAGAAGATAATGCAGGCAGTCCACCGATTGGCCAACTGAAAAGTGCTCCACATCACCCTCAGAACTAGAAGTTGGTCTACTAACAGGAGAGCAGGACATGTTTTACTATATTTCACACACTGGACATTGATTGGTTATTAAATCAATTTCTGTAGATCATTCTGTGAGCTCCTGTAACCAAAACCTCACCTGGCCACACACACACACATTTTCGAGCCGCTTCTCCCTCAGGGTCGCTGGAGTCTATCCCAGCGGTCATCAGGCGGAAGGCAGGATACACCCTGGACAGGTTGCCAGTCCATCGCAGGAAAGACAGACAGACAAACACATTCACACTCAGGGGCAATGCAGCATGTCCAGTCAGCCTGACTGCATGTCTTTGGACTCTGGAAGGAAACCCACACAGATACAGGGAGAACATGCCTGGACCCTGGTCGCCGGCCAGGGAATCAAACCCAGGCCCTTCTTGCTGTGAGGCCACAGCGCTACCCACCGTTTACCTGGCCAACACAGCTTAATTCTGATTGTGGTTCTTGTTCTGATTACATCAGTTTCTCTTGGGTATCGAATCCATTTTATGAAATAATTACATCAATTTCTGTCTGTCTTCTCTTCATCTCAGTGTGGACGTTTTTCAGGGACGGTGCAACTTGTGCCATTAAGTTCTTTCTATAATTTATATAATGTGTTGACCTTTTCTAAGAGCAGAGTCATAATTGTCATAAGTGTGAAGTCTAAACTCAGGGTTACATTCAAGTCTTGCTATGCAGCTCTCACGTTCGTAAGACTCTCATAAAACCTCCAAGCATGACCTATTATGAGCTCTGGTGAGAGTTTATAGTCACAGTCGGCTTTATTTTGATGTTGGCAGTTAAAAGGCAACCTCTGAAGACTCAAGGCCTGTACCTTCTTGTAGCATTCAGCCAATAAGATATCTGTTGGTTTGTTTGTCCATATTTTTCTTTAGTAAAACATTATTTCACATGCTGTGCCTGGTATTGTTTATGTTAAGCTAACATGGCCTATGTTTTCTCATCAATGCTGTGTTTAGTTTTCACAGTGGATTTGGAGAAAAGCCTTCAAATAAACCAGCAGCAAGAGAACCACTGGTGTCTGCCGGTGATACGACAGAATTATAAACGAGGTGGGTGATATGGAAAAAAATATACATCACAATACGTGAAAATGTTTACATGACACTTGGAAAACATACAAAAAAAAGCCCCAGCAATGCCAGATTTACAGAAATATTGCGAAATGGTGAATGTGATGATTATACGTTTTATTTTGTTTAACATATCGCATCCTACCCTGCACTAAATCCAATTAAAACTGCTAACTGTGCACTCTTTACAACGACACATGCGTTTCCTCAACGTTCTCACGATATCCACCATGTACTCAGAAATGCGTAACATCGTTTATCACAATAACGATAAAATATCACCGTACTGCCCATCCCTATTTCAGAGACACCGACATGAATGTGTGATGAACATCTAGTTGTGCACCCACCATCAGGTTACTGTGCTCAGTACCCAGCAAATTCATCCAGCCCAATTCCAACTATACTGTTGGCACAATCAGCAGTGTCTCAGAAACAATATGGCCAGTACCCGACCGGGTGCCACCACAGCTAGGCTTCTCTAGTACTTGTAGAAGAGCCACTGGCCCGACTCTAGCTGGACAGGACTCTGCGATTGAGGGCCAGTGCCTCATATCGTTCACACCAGCATCACCACAGTAATGGAGTGAAGAAAGTATAGGAAGATCACAGGAGAGAAATCTGACATAATTGCAGTGGTTTCTCATCAAAACGTTACATTTTACCCTCTGCTTTTTAATTAGCGATAGTCTATTAATATTTGAATAAATTAAGAACCTTCTTTAACTATGGTATTGAGCTGCTTTTCTGGTCCAGTAATGAGTTTCTGGTCTGTACAAATCTGGCATCGAGACTTGGGCCATTGTATTTAGCCTGATACTGGGCAGTCCAGAGATATGACCTCCTCACAGTGAATCTCAAGAAATGTGTCAGAGAGCTGACAAAATTAGCAGAAGACAAAGCGATGGATGTATACAGAGATAACCAAAAACGCTTTCTACTTTAATTTCTTCAACTATATCAACTGATCCATCAGAGAAGCCAAAACCCAAGACCACTGTCATAGCACCATCAATGCATGCCAGTATACTAGGCAACAACTTGTGCTCCGTTCTGAGACTTAAGTTATTCCCTTTACCCGCTTCATCACCAAATGGCTGGACTCAAGACCACAAGCTGAAAACATGGCCTGTTGATACCACAGAGCAAAGTCTGGAAAACCTTCAGGTCTGTGAATAACAACAATGTGAATGACTTCCCAGACTTGAATGACTGTATCCCAGCAGAGATGAACTACAGGTACAACAACGATCTCAAATACAGAGCTAAACTGGAATGGCATTTTCCTTAAAAAGTCTGGACTCCAGACCACTTCAAGCAGAAAACTTCAAATATTGCATCCCCTACTTCAGGATTCCTCATGGGAGTCATGGTGATGTTCAGCTTTTCTTTGGGGACCATTTTGCCTCACGGCACCCTGCATGTATCCCTCAACCTTAAAGGCCAAAATCTACTCAAAAAATCATAAAACACTCCAGTTTCACCACAAACCACTCTGAATGACTGTTCACATCTTAACCAGTTAATCATGCAGGAATTGCATAAAACTGGAGTTCTCCTTAAAGTAGACTCATGCAGGTCTAAAAAGTTACGAGTTTTATTCAGTGACTTAATATACTTATAGAAATAATCACTCTTGTACAGGGATTAAAAGGTTTACCAACCTTACCACAATTAACTGAACTGCTTCCCGCTCACACTGTATTCCCAGGAAAACAGTCCCATTGTTCACAGAGGAAAATTTGATTCAAAGCTGAATTTTATACAAAGCCCCTTCAAACAGGAGTCTTTATAAAGCCTGTTTTTTTTTTCAATTATATTTCCACCAATAAGCTGCAATAACAATGAAGTTGTATATACACAAGTCACAAGAAGAAGGAAGTTGTGCAAAAAGAATTTCTGTACAAAAATAAAGAGGGTCTCCTTAAATTAACAATGAATAATAATAAAAAAACATTCATTAGTTCATGCGTCAGTAGACAAGAGGATCGGCTGGAAATAACAGCCCATATTTATCAAATCTCAGAATAATTATACCGATCTAGGATTAGTTCCTACTGTTTACACAACACTGAACAGACTTCCATGACCTGATCTTAGTAGAGAAACTTAACTTACATAAATATATTACACTTTAAAGAGTGAAATAAACATTTATACACTGTAATTTTCTAGTTACAGGTAACTATTAAATTTGTGAATGTTTGGTATGTTTTCCCATTGTTATTCTTTTCTTAAGCTTTCATTTTATATATCCATGTCTTCCCTTTAATTTTAAGACTATAAATTCTGCTGTATGATTTGTTTGAAGATGCCTGTACAGTGAATTTTCCATTTTCACTTGATATTCAGTTACATATAACTGTACTCTTATGTAATAGTTTATACACAGAAAAGGAGGGAGCCACCCTCCATATTGCAAAAGCCTAAGGCCATCTGAGGAAGTGATGTGTAAAGCAGTGCCAGGCATTTATGGATAAATCAACACCAAAGTGACATTTTGTGATTCAGTTTTTGGGCATGGACGTGACTTCATCTGCTGGAGATTTATTTTCACTTCCCACTTTGCTTTTTCGTTTTCAAGTTCACCAATGTGCAAATATATGTTCATTAGCAGTAGGCAGCGCTATGGAGTGCATTTTAAAACATCCTCAGACCTCAGCGTCAGAACGGCATCACTCCTTGGACTAAATGACTTCGAGTCTCAGGGAAAAACATCGTCGAGTCTCAGATCTCGTGTAATTGAACATCAGACCAACGGCCTAGAAAAAACTGAAAATGTTAGACTGCCCTGTATATCAAGATAGAAAACTACTGTGTAAGTTATACGAACCAATATATGCTCAACCAGGCTTGTGTTTGGTCCGACACCTTTTTTCTGAGGCCGTTTGGTCTGATGCCATTTGGTCTGATGTTCAGAACCATAAGCAACAAATGCGCGTTTTAAATCAACAACCTGACCACATTAACAGCTGCTTTCTGGCAAACATATGTCGTATGTTTCCGCCTCCCTCTTAATGCATTTGTGCCTCTTTAAAGTGTTTGGATGTCTGAAGTTCTTCCCGCAGTTTGAGCAGTAATACGGCATCTCTCCAGAGTGAATGCGCTGGTGTAACTGGAGATGACCCCGTTGGCTAAAACTCTTCCCACACTCTGAGCAGCGATACGGTTTCTCTCCCGTGTGAATGCGCTCATGTTGCTGGAGAATACTCTGTTGAGTAAAACTCCTCCCACACTTGGAGCACTGATACGGTTTCTCTCCTGTGTGAACGTGCTTGTGTTTTTTGAGGGTACTTCTGTCTCTAAAGCTGTTTCCACAGTACGAACAGTAACAGGGTTTCTCTCCGGTGTGAATGCGCTGGTGTCGCTGGAGATGAGCCTGTTGACTAAATCTCTTCCCACACTCTGCGCAGTGATACGGTTTCTCTCCTGTGTGAATGCGCTGGTGCCGTTGTAGACAGCTCTGCAGGGTAAAACACTTCCCACACTCCGAACAGCAATGCGGTTTCTCCGCAGTGTGAATGCGCTGGTGTCGTTGGAGACTACAATGCTGGGTAAAACTCTTTCCACACTGTGAGCAGTGGTACGGTTTCTCTGCTGTGTGAACGCGCTGGTGTATTTTGAGAGTTCCTTTCTTTTTAAAACTCTTCCCACAGTCCGAGCAGTAATACGGTTTCTCTGCAGTGTGAATACACTGGTGTCGTTGGAGATTACTCTTCTGATTAAAACTCCTCCCACACTCTGAGCAGTGATAGGGTTTCTCTCCAGTGTGAACGCGCCAGTGTGCTTTGAGATTACTCTTCTGATTAAAGCTCTTCCCACAGTCCGAGCACTGATATGGTTTCTCTCCAGTGTGAATTCGCTGGTGTGCTTTGACGTTGCTGTTTTGATTAAAAGTCCTCCCGCAGTCTGAGCAGCGGTGAGTTTTCCTTTTGTACGTATTATCCTGCGTTCTTCTCTCAGATGTTTCAGAACAGACAGTACTAGAGGATGGTTGGTGAGTACAGAAGCTTGTTTTGGATGCCATGTTTCATATGTATTGTCTCTGGATCCCAGCAGTGAGATGTATTGCTCTTGTTGACATCTCCTGATGTGCTTGTGGAGATAAGTTTAAACCATGCAGGAAGGTGGACACTAGAAGCAGGAGAGGACTTGCACCAGGACATCATCCATTTCTGGAGGAGAAAATGAAAAAGAAGAAAATGAATTAAAAACTTAATGTGAAATGCAAACAAAGCTTGATCACCCTGATCAGTCTCCTAACATCAAGACCACTACATGGCCAAGCTCATATGCATTCCACTCTTCTGCACTTCTTTTGCCCCAATGTACATGTTCATGGCAAAAACGACGCACATAATGCTCTCAAGAGCTTGATTGCAGTCTTCTCTGACAGAGAAGGAGCCAACACCCAAATAGTCCCTGCTCTGTGAGGGTCCATGGGGGTCCTGACCACTGAAGAACAGGATAAAAGGGGGTAACAAAGTATCAGAGAAACAGATGATCACATGATTACCTTCAGGTTCTTGGCAACAAATGGCAGCAGACCTCTTGCATTGAGTGAATGGACATTATCAGGTATGTGCAGCCGAGTTTGGGCATTTTATATTGTTCATGTGAACAGTAGCCCCAGTTATCCCTGAAGCTGTGGGAAGAGGGAAAGCCTCAAAGTGTACAGGGGTAGTCACTACTCTTGGATGTGTACCTTCTTGCAGAGTTTAGTTACAAAGTGCATTGTCCTCCCTTACCTAGCACTAATGCATCTGATCCAGGCAATCAAGGACTTCTGAAGAAATTAATTAGCTGGAGCAGATGCAGCAGATCATGGATGGAACTGCACTGCACAGGAAGGTAGATCTCCTGGACCAGGGTTGATGAACACTGGTTTATCACTTTTATGCACTCTTTAAAAAGATGGTTCTTTAGTAACTACAGTTCCTATATAGAATCATTAACACGTCAAAGAATCATTTGCAGGCTTAAATGGTTCTATGCATGGTAAAATCAATGTTCTGTTTGATGGTGAATGTATTGTAAATGGTTCTATATAGGACCTAAAAGGGTTCTTCTGTTACAAACTTGACATCCTAACAGCATAACCAATATAGACCTATAAATATGGGACTCCGTGTCAACCCGAGGAACCATTTCACCATTCAATGAACCATTCAACCATGCAAATGGTTCTTTGAGTGTTTATGGTTCTACCCACTGACTTTAATAAGCCCATGTAAAACCATACTTTTAAAGAGTGCAGTGGAGAAGAAGGATGAAGCTTCACATCACATCTGCACATGTATAAGCTCTTTATGTCTGTGTCCACATCTTCACACTGTTTATATCGACATAAGCTCTGGAAACAACGTGTCAAGTTCTGCTGGGAAGCATCACAGCTGACTGAGTCTCCATTACAAGATCATTCACCAGCAGCTCTGATCTCCAAACCCAACTAGAAACCTAAACCAGGCATCCAGGTGAGCTGAGGAGCTAAGGGCTAACACCAGCCTCCTCAGCAGGGTCTGGAGGAAGGCAGCTTCCATTAAAGCTCCGTCCAGCTTTAAAAATCCTGCTCAAACATCTCAGACAGCGGCGGTGAGGAACCCGACCAGAAGAAGAGGTGAAGAGCTCCTTACTGTCCACGGCGCAGCTCCTGTCCCTCTACTTCCCCAGCGGAAGAGTCAGGCCAGTTTCCGGTTATCCCCGCCCTCTAATCTCTGATTGGCTAATAGTCAGCATGAGCCGTCCGCTGATTGGCCAGCTGAGAAGTCCTTCACAGCACCATCGAGTTGAAGGAGAGCCGCTCAGCTTTGCGGGAGGAGCTGGAGGAGCGTCGGAGGCTCCACTGCGGGCGTCTAACAGGAGGGTTTCAGTCAGTGGCTGTGTGTTCCTCATCACTTTCCTTTCTAATGGGAATTGGCTTAATGGTTACCATTAGAGATTTGTTTTTACTCGCACGTCAGCTCAGCTGGATACTTCTACATTACACTGCGGTTTCAGGTGCTCTGATGGAGGGCCTGACTACCCAGATCAAGACCATTAGGATTAAAACCTGATGACCACTACAACTACGATTGAAACCTAATGACCACTAGAAGCATGTTTTTTTTCTGTCTAATGGGAATGGACTTAATGGTTACCATTAGAGCCACTTGTGGCCTTTAGGACACTGTTACATACCATTTAGGAAACCATCAAATTAATTTAGAATCAGAAACCCTGTTAAATCATTATTATCAAGCCATCAGGAAAACACTACATCGTTATAATGTTCTTTAAGTATAGCGACTATTGGACACCAGCAGGAACCAACAGACAATGTTAACAGGTTTAATAGGTTCTATGAGGTTTTTTCAGCAGGGTAGGAGGCGACCTACAATAAACTGGCCATAAATATAGTTTACATACTTATATATACATATACATACACGTTTTCTAAAACGGCTTCTCCATCTGGGTCGCAGGGGGAGTTGGAGCCTAGCTCAGCCAGCAGGAAACACCCTGGACAGGTCACCAGTCCATTGCAGGGCAGACAGACAGACAGATACGTTCACACCTGAGGGCAGTTTAGCGAGTCCAACTGGCCTGACTGCATGTCTTTGGTCTGTGGGAGGAAACCGGAGAACCCTTAGGAAACCCACACAGACACAGGGAGAACATGCAAATACAGAAAGGACCCTGGGCACCCGGCTGGGAATCGAACCCAGGCCCTTCTTGCAGCAAGCCACTGTGGCACCCTACTTTTTATATATATATATATATATATATATATATATATATATATGTATGTATACGCATGTTGATTAATACCATTTTGATGAAATACAAAACATATATTAATATATACATATTCTGCAATTTCCCCGGGATCAATAAAGGAATCTCAATGAATATAGCTCTAGTCACACTTTCCTTTCTGAACTGCTCCTTGTAATGAATCACTTTCTTTTTTATCTTTCATAACTGTATTATTGCATATTGCTGCTTTTTGAGCCTGTTGCAATGTGCTTCAGAAATAACGAACGTTAATTATAAACAAACATAAAAATCTGTTTTCTGTTTGCTGAGGACAAGTTGAACTGACACCCAGTTTTATATTTTATTTGATGAAGTAATGAAAAGGAAGCTGGACATGAAAAGCTGATAGTCTTCAATCTGTCAACTAAAATGTATTTCCATCAACAGACCTTTTACTCTTTTCCCCAAAGGCCCCTCAAATAAAACTCTATTAAATGTTCAAGTTATCAGGAAAAGTACCGGCTTGTTTCAGTAACACAGCATTCAAATTATCAGTAAATCAAGACGATCCCAACGTCGACACCAGTTAATGTCATACCAGATTTCAAGAGCATTGCATTAAATTTTGGAGGTGTGGTGCTCTGTTACACGTTTAAAAGAAACCATAAGGAGCTAAAGATGCAAAACAAAAACTATAGCCATTAGGAATAATGATTACAATCATAGTTATGCATAGTAAGCACACAATCATACAGGCAAAAGAAAACCAGGACCTTTTTCTTACATTGTTACCAACTGCTTTCATTAAAAGCTTTTTAAGTGGTAAACATATTACACCAATGAGCTGGTGATTGTAGTTTAACTACACCGATCAGACAGAACATCATGACCACCTCCTTGTCCACTTTATCAGCTCGACTTACTGTATAGGTGCAGTTACAGACTGTAGTCCATCTTTTTCTCTGATAGTTTGTAAGAAAAAGGAGGTGATCGTAATGTTGTGCCTGAACGGTGTCCACTTACACACGGGAAACTCCAGATGATGACACAATCATCTAAGAGAGAAAGTTTTAGGACAGCACTAACAGCCGCCCTCTGACGAACACACGTCGTATGTCTCTGCCTCCCTCTTAATGCATTTGTGCCTCTTTAAAGTGTTGGGATGTCTGAAGTTCTTCCCACAGTCCGAGCAGTAATACGGCATCTCTCCCGAGTGAATGCGCTGGTGTATGTGGAGGTGACTCTGTTGACTAAAGCTCTTCCCGCACTCTGCACAGTGATACGGCTTCTCTCCGGTGTGCATGCGCTGGTGCTGTTGGAGAGTAATCCGCTGAGTAAAGCTCTTCCCGCACTCGGAGCACCGATACGGTTTCTCTCCTGTGTGAATGCGCTTGTGTTTTTTTAGGGTACTTTTGTTCCTAAAACTGGTCCCACAGTACGAACAGTAACAGGGTTTCTCTCCGGTGTGAATGCGCTGATGTAGTTGGAGATTATTCTGTCGACTGAAGCTCTTCCCGCACTCTGGGCAGTGATACGGCTTCTCTGCAGTGTGAATGCGCTGGTGTCGCAGCAGGAAACTCTGCAGGGTGAAACTCCTACTGCAAACCGAGCAGTGATACGGATTGTCTGCTGCGTGAATGAGCCGGTGCGATTTGAGATTACTCTTCTGATTGAAACTCTTCCCACAGTCCGAGCACTGGTACGGTTTCTCTCCTGTGTGAATGCGCTGGTGTGCTTTGAGATTACTCTTTTTATTGAAACTCCTTCCACACTCTGGGCAGGGGTGAGCCGTCCTCTTGCCTGCATCATTCTGGGTTTCAGAACGGACAGTACCAGAGGATGGTTGATAAGCACTGGAGTTTGTTTCTGAAGCCATTGCCTCATATGTACGGTCTCTGGCTTCCAGATGCATTGATCTCGTTGGCATCTCCTGATGTGCTTGAGGAAATAAATTTAAACCGAGAAGGAAGGTGGACACCCAAAGCAGGCCAGGACTTGCGTCAGGAAGTCTGTCATTTCTGGAAGAGAGGATAAACAAATGTCAGTGTGAAATGCAACATGTTTGCTCATGAGTTCCATCACTTTGAATTTTCAGGGTTTTTTACAACCTTAAACCCAAAAGACAACTTGAGTTCAGTGATTTGACAAGTTCCATTTGCAGATTTGATAGGTTCTGAATAGCCACAGGTCTCCAAGACGGAAAACGTACCAAATGAACGTTCTCATGTTTACTGCAGACGGTGAGGCTGGTCAAATATTCAGCATATTAGATCCAACAGACAAAGAAAAAATCAATACAACTATGGCAAAGAAACCTTAGAGAATAATTTCACATGCACACACAATGAAATCTATAAAATGGCCAAATTTAACAAAAGGTGTCAAGAGCCCAAAGAAACTGTTGCACTTACTTTTGCAAAAGTTGCAGAACATGGCTACTATAGTATTCTTCAGTAGGAGAGACAGACTGACTGCACACATGAGACCAGAAAGCAGCAACCAGTGAGATGATTTAGCACAGGCCCAATCCAAATGCAAATAGTGGGTTCAAGACCAGACTAAAAACTGTGCATGTGACCACTAGTAGCCCTCATTACCCCCAAAACAAAAGCAATGAGTGGCCGTATTGAGCTGTGAGAACATGGTTTTAAATATAAAACCATCACATGGTGCTCATGGTATACAGAATATACACAGCTTGGCCACTTCATTAAGTAAACCTCCTTGCATCTACACTTCTGCTGGAGTTATAAACACCTCAGTGTCACTGCTGGACTGAGAATAGTCCACCAACCAAAAACATCCAGCCAACAGCGTCCTGAGGGCGGCGTCCTGTGACCACTGATGAAGGACTAGAGGATGACCAACACAAACTGTGCAGCAGCAGATGAGCTGTCGTCTCTAACTTTACACCTACAAGGTGGACCGACAAGGTAGGAGTGTCTAATAGAGTGGACAGTGAGTGGACGCAGTGTTTAAACACTCCAGCAGCACTGCTGTGTCTGATCCACTCGCACCAGCGCAACACACACCAACACACCACCAGTGCTGGTGCAGTGCTGAGAATGATCCACCCAAATTGTCCCTGCTCTGTGAGGGTCCATGGGGGTCCTGACCACTGAAGAACAGGGTAACAGAGTATCAGAGAAACAGATGGACTACAGTCTGTAACTGTAGAACTACAGAGTGCAGCTATACAGTAAGTGGAGCTGATAAGATAGACAGTGACTGTAGAAACAAGGAGGTGGACTTAATGAAGTGGCCAGTCTGTGTACAGAGTGACTTCTCCAGTGGACCAAAAAGCTTGTCACCACATTCGCTAATAAAACTGCACATTTATTCACTTTATATCTGTATCTACCCACATTTCTGAGTCAAGGTCTGCTGGGAAGCATCACAGCTGACTGAGTCTCCATTACAAGATCATTCACCAGCAGCTCTGATCTCCAAACCCAACTAGAACCCTAAACCAGGTGAGCTGAGGAGCTAAGGGCTAACACCAGCCTCCTCAGCAGGGTCTGGAGGAAGGCAGCTTCCATTAAAGCTGCGTCCAGTTTTTAAAATCCTGCCCAAACATCTCAGACAGCGGCGGTGAGGAACCCGACCAGAAGAAGAGGTGAAGAGCTCCTTACTGTCCACGGCGCAGCTCCTGTCCCTCTCCTTCCCCAGCGGAAGAGTCAGGCCCGTTTCCGGTTATCCCCGCCCTCTAAACTCTGATTGGCTACTAGTCAGCATGAGCCGTCCGCTGATTGGCCAGCTGAGAAGTCCTTCACAGCACCATCGAGTTGAAGGGGACCGCTCATCTTAGCGGGAGGAGCTGGAGGAGCGTCGGAGGCTCCACTGCGGGCGTCTAACAGGAGGGTTTCAGTCAGTGGCTGTGTGTTCCTCATCACTTTCCTTTCTAATGGGAATTGGCTTAATGGTTACCATTAGAGATTTGTTTTTACTCGCACGTCAGCTCAGCTGGATACTTCTACATTACACTGCGGTTTCAGGTGCTCTGATGGAGGGCCTGACTACCCAGCTCAAGACCATTAGGATTAAAACCTGATGACCACTACAACTACGATTGAAACCTAATGACCACTAGAAGCATGTTTTTTTTCTGTCTAATGAGAATGGACTTAATGGTTACCATTAGAGCCACTTGTGGCCTTTAGGACACTGTTACATACCATTTAGGAAACCATCCAATTCATTTAGAATCAGAAACCCTGTTAAATCATTATTATCAAGCCATCAGGAAAACACTACAGCGTTATAATGTTCTTTAAGTATAGCGACTATTGGACACCAGCAGGAACCAACAGACAATGTTAATGGGTTTAATAGGTTCTATGAGGTTTTTTCAGCAGGGTATGAGGTGACCTACAATAAACCGGCCATAAATATAGTTTACACGCTTATATATACATATACATACACGTTTTCTAAAACGGCTTCTCCGTCTGGGTCACAGGGGGAGTTGGAGCCTAGCTCAGTGGGCAGGAAACACCCTGGACAGGTCGCCGGTCCATCGCAGGGCAGACAGACAGACAGATACATTCACACCTGACGGCAGTTTAGCGAGTCCACTTGAGAGTTGAGCCTCACGTCACTCAGATGAAACTGACCTAGACTGTCTGACTGTACCAGAGCACAGTTTGGCTCTTGTCCTGTTCAGTCCTACCCAGTCTGAAGGCACGATGGGTCTGGAGGCTGCCGTGGCTGCCCTCTGCATGGCAGGTGATCACACTCACCCTGTACACAGCTTCTTCAGCCTGCTGCCATCAGGGAGGAGACTGCTGGCCAGGACCAGCAGACTGGGGGACAGCTTCATCCACCAGGCTGTCAGGATGCTCAACTCTCTCCCTGCTTTGCCCAAAAAAAGCCTCTGCAAGACCTCTAATAAATTCTGCATTGCTTTTCTAAATTAAGTGTTTTTAGTGGCTCACATGAAACACACCTAGAAACTGCCCTGAAAAGCAACACTGTGCTATTCTGGGGATGCCATCACTGTTTTCTTTTGCCATAAATTAATTTTTTAAATTTTGGTTATTTTAAAATTTTAACATGGTTAATGTAAAGTACAGTGCAGATCACAGTCAGTACGTTTAGCTACATCTGGAACCTTCATTGCACTCAACACGCATAATCACACACACCCACACCTTCTAAGCCGCTTCTCCTCCTGGGTCGGGAGAGGGAGCTGGAGCCTATTCCAGCGGTCATTGGACAGACACATTCACACCTAGGGGCAATGCAGCATGTCAAATTGGACTGCATGTCTTTGGACTGTGGGAGGAAACCCATCCAGACATGGGGAGAACACACAAACTCCATACAGAAAGGACCCTGGTTAACTGACTGGGGAATTGAACCCAGCGCTACCCACTGCACCACCGTGCCATCCCTACATAATAACCAAAGCTAAAAAATATAAAAGTAACAAATACATTCTGGTCATTTTCATACTTTCCAAAAAATGTATCTGGTAAATACTCTTTGAATTTTTTTTTTGCAAATAGGATAATGTTATAATAAACAGGGATTTGTAGAAACTTTATTCATCACTCTTCAAGACTGTACTGATACCTATATACAGTACAAAGCATGGGTCATCAACACTCCTCCTCAAGATCTACCTGAAGAGTTCTGTCAGAGCCGGTTTATGAGGGTCCTATACAAGAAGTCCTATGACTGAGATCCAACGTTTGCCTTATTCTGACACCCTGTGTTTAACTTATGTGGATCTGTACATTTCTCACTACTTCTAGAAAAGTATATGATAAAGAAATTATTTATAAACATGTTACAACTGCTCATAATTATTACTGTGCTCAATACCTTTGGCGATATTGACTGTCATAACAAGAAGCAGCTCTGTGGAGCTCTACTGCCATCTTCTGGAGACAAAACAAGGCTGCTATTTATTAAGAGCCATTCTACTGAATGCACAGCAACCATAACTCTGTGATTATGCATATTATATTACATATAATGACTTGCATTTTATTCTATCATATTAATATCATCATGGAAAGAGGAAGAGACAGGAGATGTTCTAATGTTGAAGGAGGGAACCCAGTTTTTTAATTTCTACAAATGTAAATTATTTCTGCAGTTCTGGTAAAAACATATCAATCCTTAACAAAGTAACACTCATATACATTTTAAGAGGCCAAAACAAAGACAAAGTACAGCAGGTAATTCAAATTTACCACAGCCTTTTATTTGCATTCCTACACTTGGCACAGATGTTTAAAATTCTAACTGCTAGCCATTCAAAAACATCTGTAAAGCCATCTAGATTGAAAGCAAACATTAGATCAACTCAGATATTTAAATTCAACACAGCATTCACTAAACTGTAGGAATTATTAGATGGTAAAATTCCCTGATGCTGAATTTTCCATGTCCAATGTATTTGGCAGAAACACTCCTTTGGGTGGAACAGACTGAAAAAAAAAACTTTTAACATGAAAACAGAAAATAGATCAAAGTATAACTCAGCAAATTTGCCTATATTTAAATTCAACTAAGCTAACTCTCCTGATCAATGAAGAGTGTTAAAAAAATAAATAGACATAACGCAGGCTGTACAAATTACAAACGAAGAAGCAACAGGATTTGTTCTCTAATCCTATCCTGGCATCTCCGGAATCAAAACTTCAATGCCCACCTCCATTTCCTGCTATTATAAGGTAATGAAATGGAATCCTTATACTCTACTACCTTATCTTCTCATCTACTCCAAAAAGCCTATAGCACCAGGTCCAAATCCCCTACATATGACCATGTCAGATTGAGAGAGTATGAGCGTTCCTCATCTCCTTTGCTCAAACCACTGTCTCTTACAGTGGAACCTCAGGATGACGGGACAGGGAAAGGTTATTTCCTCTGGTCCAACCACAGTATAGTCATATCTCTGACCCTAGTACAGTAACTCTAATCCTGAAGTTACAGAAAAGATCTTGGTCTTGCACAATTCACAAAGGCTTGTCTGACTCCTGTAGGCATTCCCTGTGGCCTATGGCATGTTCTGATATCTGTGGACTATCTAGGAAATATTCCTCATGGGGACTTGGTACCAGACTTCAATGGTATTTCAATGCATTGTGCCACACCACTTGACCATGTTTAAACAAATCATTAGTAACTTGATATACATAACTAACGCAGCCATTAAGGCACAATTACAGTCATATCTATGCATAGGAATCACAAAAACACTATGATATGGGCATCGCACAACCAAACCTTTCTGTCTCGCATAATTCATGATTGGCCTATACGAGTTTTTCATCATAATGGGTTAACCTTAAAAATAATCAAGTGGGCAATAAACTTGCAAATAAGGCCTTGTTCAGACTGCTGGCACAAATCAGATTTTTTGGGAAGTCCAGATTGAGTTTTGATAGTCTGCACAACAAAAAAACATGACATCTGATTATTCCACATTTGGAGGTGGTTTGAAATTCCAAATCAGATTTTACAGATTTGTCTGGACACTCTCTGGCTGCTCAAAGAGTCTTCTGCATCACTCGCAACGTGAGTGTCAGCAGCAACAACAGCCACGTTTACATGCACCCTAATAATCTGTTAATAATCGGACTAATATCTCAATCGGAATATAACACATCCATGTAAACATTTCTATAATAGAATAGTCTAGTCCGATTGAACGAGATGGGTAATCCTGTAAATAATCTCTTGAATAGAAGAATAATATCAGTGTAAACGTCTGTATCTGATTACATTCCCTATCGGAAAGTTTAAGTCTGTTCTGCATGTACGTCGTGTCACAGTGAGAGTTTATACCGTTCAACACAGCAGAGCAGAAGCTGGTCTGCAGAGGAGACGAAGTTCATGCTCTGATCTTTAAAAGGCGGCGATGGGACGGACATCCAGCTTACGTGTCTTAGAGCATGACGTCTTCCTCTCAGCCTTCTTTAATAAGGCCACGTGAAAGATGTTTTCCTGAGTCTGATGTCATTTTAAAGCAGTTAAAAACACAAGCACTGCACACTGCTGCTCATCTCACTCTGACTAGACTTATGTGATGTTCACTGTCATGGTAACACCTACTCTAAGTGCTACTCCATGCATGAGCATCATTTTGCATTGGATTACTTGTAGTGAACGTGTAAACAAATATTTTACATAGGATTGTTGAATAGAATGTGCATATGAACACCTCAGTCTGAATCTGTAATCCGAATGTATTCAATCAGATTTGCAAAACACTTTGCATGTAAACACAGCCACTGTCAAATCCAGATGACCGAAGTGCTGGGATTCATGAAGAGCTCCAAAGATTCATGCCAGATATTTTCTACTTTTATGTGCTGTAGAAGAGAACAACAGTCTGTGGACTGATGCAGAAACTGTCTACGTGCACTTCCACGCAAAAGCTGGAAGGAACCTACTGGAACAAGTCAATTTACCAACAAATACTGTATCCCGTAGCTACATAGTTACTGACACCACAGGAACCCAGCCAGATAGATTAGTGATGCAATATGGCAATATTGATATATATATATATATATATATATATATATATATATAAGGCAATATGATCTGATCACTTGCAAATAAGTGTGGACAATCATTTCAAAAGGTCTGATTTAAGAAACAAATCCGGTTTTCCTGCAGTCTGAACACAGCCTTAGTGTTTCCATAATAAACATAAGATAACACAGGCATACGACTCACGAGAGAAACTTCAGTCCATTGTTCACAGAATATTAACAACTGATTTCTGACAAACATACGTCGTATGTTTCTGTTTCCTTCTTAATGCATTTGTGCGTCTTCAAAGTGCTCGAGTGCCTGAAGCTTTTCTCGCACTCTGAGCAGTAGTACGGCTTCTCTCCCGTGTGAATGCGCTGGTGTAGTAGAAGATTACTGTGCCGATTAAAGCTCTTCCCGCACTCCGAGCAGTCATAGGGTTTCAGTCCGGTGTGAATGCGCTGGTGTATTTTGAGAGTGCTCCGACTGGTAAAGCTCTTCCCGCACTCGGAGCACTGGTACGGTTTCTCTCCGGTGTGAATGCGCTCGTGTTTTCTGAGAGTGCTTCTGTCTCTAAAGCTGTTCCCACAGTATGAACAGTAACAGGGCTTCTCTCCAGTGTGGATGCGCTGGTGTAGTTGGAGAATGTTCTGTTGAGTGAAACTCTTCCCGCATTCCGAGCAGTAATATGGTTTCTCTCCCGTGTGAATGCGCTGGTGTCGTTGTAGACTACAAAGTTGGGTGAAGCTCCTCCCACAGTCTGAGCAGTGATACGGTTTCTCTGCTGTGTGAATGCGCTGGTGTATTCGGAGAGTACCTCTTTCTCTAAAACTCTTCCCGCAGTCGGAGCAGCGATACGGCTTCTCTCCAGTGTGAATGCGCTGGTGTGTTTTGAGATTACTCTCAATATTAAAGCTCTTCCCACACTCTGAGCAGTGGTACAAGTTCTCTCCGGTGTGAATGCGCTGGTGTAGCTGGAGATAGCTCTTTTGATTAAAGCTCTTTCCACACTCTGAGCAGTGGTGAGCTTTCCTCTTGAGTTTATTATTCTGGATTTGTCCGTCAGATGTGACCGTATGGGCAGGACCAGATGATGTTTGCTGAGTACCGGATGTTTTTTTGGGTGCCATTATCTCATCCGTAATGTCTCTGGATGTGTTGCTCTTGTGGGCATTCCTTGAAGATTTCTTTGGAGATAAATGCAAACTGACCAGGAAGATGGAAACTATGGGCTGGAAATGACTTGAAACAGGATGTCATTCATTTCTGGAAAAGAAAAAGGAAAAGAAAAAAAAATTAAGGCACAGTGAAATGCAGCACAAGTAACAGATTTACTGGAAGACTTCTAAGAGGTCTGTGATTTTTATTCTATTTATTTTTAAATTTTCATTATGGGCCAATAACAAGAGCTCTCAGATGGTTAAGGCATGAGATGACAACACTGGAATCATCACTGGATATGGTAAATAGTTCAAATTGGTCGATCAGCGTTCCTAGGAAGAAACTCTCAGCAGTTAAGCCTAGCAAGTTCAGCTCTTTGATGTTTACAGCTCTGTCTAAACTGCAGCACAGGGTTCGGTGTTCAATTGTACAACTAAGGATTGGCAGAAATCTGAGAGAAGCCAAATAAAAAGCTGGTGATCACTGTTGATCCCAGCTGGTTAAGAGGTGGCATGTTCTACAGAAAGGCCTTCAAGATGTCTCAAATTATTCCAGCTGAACATCTCCTCCTCTGACAGCTGTGGGGAAGAAATATGAGAGCATGAATAAAGACCATCAGAACAACCGGGATTAAAAACTGATACTTTTGCCTCTAGTGGGAACTCGCTTAATGGTGACCACTAGTTTCCTGTAGGCCACCTGTATATCCCATTAGGAAACCATCAAATGCATCAGTCCTAGAAGACTTGTTAGACCATTAGAGCCATTAACACTGATATCAAACACAGAGATATCATTAGTGACTGATGTACACCACCAGGAACTGATAGAAACATTTCATGGCTTCTTTGGTTTTTACAGCAGGGGTGCATCTTTGAATGTCTTGAAGAAAAGAGCAGAGTTTCAGAACATCTTTGAGAAGCTGAGGGTGGTGCTTCCTACAAAGCCCTGCTTTCCACTCACATTTGTGGGCTCAAACATAATGCTGCACTTCTACAGTTACAGACTGTAACCCAACTGTTTCTCTGATACTTTGCTACCCTGTTCTTCAGTGGGTAAGACCCCCATGGATCCTCACAGAGCAGGTACCACTTGGGTGGTGGGTCATTCTCAGCACTGCAGTAACACTGACCTGGTGGTGGTGTGCTAGTGTGTGTTGTGCTGTTGCGAGTGGATCAGACACAGCTCTATAGGCCTTTCTGAAAATGGGTCTATACAGCACCACAATGACTTCTGCTATTTTTTCAAGCTTGATATTGCAAGAATAACAAACCTTTTGGTTCCATAGAAAACAATATAACACCGTTTCCATCAATCTGAAGAACCCTTTCACATGCAAGGAAGTGTCCATGGCTCTGTACAACCATCTGCATCTAAAAACATCTTTAAGAGTGAAGGACACCTTTAGATCCCATCAACTGCACCAGATAAACGAGTTAATTAGCCCCAACTAACACCGTTCAGAGTATTTATGCTGTGAATCTTAAATAACGCATCGACCATCAGATTTGCCCACCCGAGCCAGGAAAACGGCACCAGCAACCAGCCAAGCAGCCAGTCTGTAGCGCAGCTGCTCCAGGCGACCTGGCATCCTGCGCCTCTCAGAAGGAGAACATCTCCAGTCGGTCCTGGTGGTATCAACAGTGTAAACAGTGACTCCTTACTTTCAGCAGAGCAGCTCCTCTGTCTTTCTCTCCACCAACACACGGGAGCGGTCTTCTTCTCCGCTTTGGTAGGACTGGAGAACCACAGTTAGAGAACCAGCGCCACCGCCTGGCCTGCAGGGCGGCTTGTTTTGTTTTTGTTCCAACCCGGGACGCGTTCACCCTGGAGGTGTGCGTTGTCTCTGGTTTGGTGGGCGTGTCAGAGGTGTTAGCCAATCAGCGGAGACGTGTATTTCCACTCTTCTGTCTCTCCACAGGAGTCATGGTGGTACCGGTCCTCGCTGGTGTTACTCATAATGAAGAAGCCAGGCCGTCGGAACAAAATCCTGGGACGGATTTTTATTTTCTCGACCTGAAATTTACGCATCTGCCTAATGGGATCTGAAGGTGTCCTACAGGTCTCTAATTGCAACCAGTAGGCCAATTCATATTAGAAAACAAAACCATCAGGTTTTAATGGTCTTTTTTTCTGCAGCGTGTTTTAATTCGTGGCCACGTCTTGTTTAAAACGTTCCTCCGTGTTACCTTAGGGACTTGGTGCTCATGAATCTGCATTACAAACACGCATAGGCCCCGCCCACCGCCTCGTGCTCATCGCCCCGCCCCCGCCCAGGCCCCGCCCAGCAACACGCTGTTTACCTTCAGCACCGTAGAAATCAGCGGCGTCGCTGCAGCTCCAGTCCGCCCGCGGAGCGTCCGCGTCCGTGGACGTGTCTGGCTGAAACCCCGGGCTGGATGACGGGAAACGGCCGTTTGTGCGGGATTGTGGAACTCCTCACCCCGCATTGATGCCATGGAGTCACATGGAGGGTCGTTATACCCGGAGCTGGGCAGCTGGCTGTGGTGAGTGGGCGACTGTCCGGCTTATTTACTGACCCCTGCTCTGTTTCATTCTTTCATTCATGTTCCCTGTGTGCTAAACTCGTTCATCCTGGTGCTAAAGGCTTTCTCGTGGAACCAGGAGGTGCATTAGCGCTCAGCCGCTTCTCGGTCCTTACTCGAGGCTGAGGTTGGCTTCCTGTTCGCCGGTTTCTCCTTCGAATTATACGGTCCACCTTAAGTGGTGCTGTGGCCACAGTCTGGCGCCTCGAGAGACGCTGGCGAGTGTATGGAACTGCCGCGCCGTTTAAGGTGGACCGGGGAGTTGGAACGAGAAGCCGTCGATTGAGAAGTTTACCACCAGAATAAATAATAAATAAATAAATAAGTTCAGCCAACAGAAAACCCGAGAACACAGAGTTCATCATCGCTGGTTCTCCTGTTTTTGAGAAATACCCCCGCTGAAAACCCATAAGAACCATAAACCATGATCTGGTGGCACCCGCCGACTGTCTGCAACTACTGATCCACCCTCAGACCACCTGGATTACTGTCCTGCACACAAGGTCCAACTAGTTTTTAATCTCCTCAAACAGATTTTAAAGGCACAACTTATTTTTTGGAAGATAAATGAAGACAAATATATTACAATCAACTGAGAGAGGAAAATAATGACTAGGCCTGAAATACAGTGATTTTATAGGAAGTGCCATTTTCTCTATTACCCTGTTTAACCTTCAGAGGGCAACCAGAAAGCGCTGAGCAAAAAGCCAGTAAAATGCCAGCTTTACCATCAGCGAGACAGCAGTGGCCCACTAACCCGTCTGGGTTGTCTCCAACAGTGGTGGTTTTCTGGTTAAAAGACCAAACTGCCTTTGATGATGCATCTTGGATGTGGGAGGACCTTTGAGAAATGGGTGGAGCACTGGGGCAGGCTGTTTGAACTTCCCCACTAGCTGCTTAACGCTGAAGGAAGCTGAATGTCAGCTAAAGTGTTTGGGCAATGGAGACTGAAACTGGGGAGCGGCAACGCACTGATAAACAGCAGGGTTTTTTACTAGCCTGTAGCTCAGCGATAGGCTAGCAGTCAGGACCGGTCGACACCGCAGAGATTCCCAGTGGTTGTGGGGCTCGTTTGCATATGCATGCTGGGTAATGTAGTGAGAATACTGGTGAATGAAACGGTAAATCGATATAAAATTGTAAATTGTGTCCTCCTGATGAGACTGAGTGATAACGCTGCTCTACAGAACACTGAAAACCATGGAAAATATTATTATTATTATTATTATTATATAATAAATTCCTTTAAACGTCCGTATCATCTGAGCTCAGCATGACTACAAATAAAATGCTCAAATGGAATTGAAAATGGGGCAGTCGTGGGCTGGAGGTTAGGGAACTCTGACCGGAAGGTTGCCAGTTCAATACTCAGTGCCGACAGTCTATGACTGAGGTGTCCTCGAGCAGGACACCTAACCCCGAACTGCTCCCCGGGCGCTGTGGATAGGGCTGCCCACTGCTCCGGGCAAGTGTGCTCACTGCCCCCTAGTGTTTGTGTGCTCACTAGTGTGTATGTGGTGTTTCACTTTGTTGATGGGTTAAATGCGGAGGTGGAATTTCCTCGTTTGTGGGATTAAAAAGTGTCACTCACTCAAAAATTGGATCACATTCGTAACAATACAGTAGAACAGAATTACACATGATCTATAAAACCAAAGGGTAAACCCAAAATATAATGAGACAGACCAGTCAGTAGACCAGTAGACGAGTCAGTAGACCAGTCAGGACAGGCTCTGCATATTTCCCAGAGTCCTGCTACATTTAGCTGTTGGTCATAAAGGGGTTAATGTCTTTAATCAGTACTAAGTCAGAACATGCTTGTCCAGCCTGAAGGCCTGACCGGATTAACTGGCCACCTGCATTTAAAACCTCATCTTGTCTGGATTAGCAGCCACACCAATCGATCTCTCATACTCAGAATAGAGTAGGAGGGGTGTTGACCGTGAATCCAGCGAAAGGATAGATTTATTCCATTAAACAGAATCCAGACACAAACGTTTTGGCTTCTGGCTTTCGTCACTGCTCATATCTTGTATATTCAGACGTAAATGTTGTGGAAATTCTGTGAAAACAGAATTCAGACTGTTAGTAAATGTGTGATGTTAATCTGACTACACAGAGACATCTGGAGCAGAAATGAGTGACCAGCAGCAGGAGGAGAGCAGCTATGAGGTGAGTAACTACAAAAAGCCCATAACCTTGTATTTTATTAACACTCTGTGACAGCTGGGATGGGTTCCAGCACCCCTTGCAACCCAGAAGGATAAGCAGTTTAGAAAATGTGTCTGTGTGTGGATTTAAACTGAACGCTGCATATAAAAGCTGTTTATAATGGCCTACAGCGCCACCTGTATAAGTAGAGGCTGTTTAACTAATTTCTCCGTTTCACTTGCACTGTTTAGTTTTGCTCCAGAGCTGTAGAAGGCTGGGAGTGTTGGACTGAAGGCTGTCAATCACATACAGTATTTCACATTTCTGCAGATATTTTATTCTATCTTGTTATTAGATGACACTATAGAAATTAAACACTGATACAAGTTAAAGTGGTCAGTGTGCAGCTTGTATAGCAGTGCAGATTTACTGTCCTCTGAAAAGAACAACACACAGACATTAATGTCTAAACAGCTGGCAGCACACGTGAGTCCACCTCACAGTGGACGTGTCCAGATTGTGCTCAAAGTGTCAATATTTTGTGTGACCACCATTATTATCTAGCACCACCTGAACCCTCTTGGGCATGGAATTCACCAGAGCTGCTCAGGCTGCTACTGGAATCCTCTTCCTCTCCTCCATGATGACGTCACGGAGCTGGTGGATGTGAGACACCCTGAGCTCCTCCTCCTTCCCCTTGAGGACGCCCCGCAGGTGCTCAATTGGGTTTGGAGACATACTTGGCCAGTCCATTGCCTTTACCTTCAGCAGGCAGTGGTCATCCTGGAGGTGTGTTTGGGGTCGTTATCGAGTTGGAAAACTGCCGTGCGGTGCAGTTTCCGAAGGGAGGGGATCATGCTCTGCTTCAGAACGTCACAGTACATGCTGGAATTCATGTTTCCCTCAATGAACCGCAGTTCCCCAGTGCCGGCAGCACTCATGCAGCTCTAGACCATGAGCTACCACCACCATGCTTGACCGTAGGCAAGAGGCAGTTGTCTTGGTACTCTTCACCAGGGCACCACCACACATGCTGGACACCATCTGAACCAAACAAGTTAATCTTGGTCTTGTTAGACCACAGGTCATGGTTCCAGTAATCCATGTTCTTGGACTGCTTGTCTTCAGCAATCTGTTTCCAAGCTTTCTTGTGCGTCAGCTTCAGAAGGGGCTTCCTGCAAGGGACAATGCCCATGCAGACCGAGTTGATGCATTGTGCGGCATTTGGTCTGAGCACTGACAGGCTGACCTCCATCTTCTTCAACCTCTGTAGCAATGCTGGCAGCACTCATGCATCTGTTTTTTGAAGCCAACCTCTGGACATGATGAACACGTGGGCTCAGCCTCTTTGGTTGACCGTGGCGAGGCCTGTTTGGAGTGGAGCCTGTCGTGGAGAACCGATGTGTGACCTGTATGATAGCTCATATATTTCTATAGTGTTGTCCCATTAAAAGATAACACATTTGCAGAAATGTGAGGGGTGTACTCACTTTTGTTAGATACTGTATGCATATTAGAATGTTAGGCCACACCCACATTTCTCAGGTCTGATCAGTGTTTTAACCCCTTAAAATCTTGAACATGTTACTTAGTAAGGCTTATTATTACATAGGGGCAGTAACTCAGGGCCTGGGCCATGTAAGGAGTTAAAGCTGTGTTTAGTTATATTTCTATTTTGTTTTTATTATATTCAAGCATTGCTGGATGTTTATTAGAAGGCTAAATTTGTGTGTCAAATGTTTAATATTTCAATATTTCTTGTTCTCTATGGCTTTAATAATGTTTACCACTGTATCTAGCTTATGTATTTTAAAAAGTGACCATGTTATCCCTGCTATGGAGGCTTAAAATGTACTAAATGTGTCAGGGCAGTTGTCTGTATATCTAGAACTGAGGCCCGTCTGTGCTGTTTAACCCAGCACCGCCGTGGTTCTGTAAGACTGGCCTGTTCCGTGTGAAGCGCTGCTCATTACCATCCTCGTCTCTGCGCTGTTTCAGCTCGTCGGAGGGATGAGGCTGTTGTCCTCAGTGGATCTGAGGGAATCTCCGCTCGGCTCCAGGGCGACCAGAGATGACCTCATGTTGTGTGCGGGCGATCTGGATGGGACGTCAGAGGGAGGCAGCGGGAGAAGATCCAGGGTTAGCCTGAACTACAGGTTTTCTGAGGACAGAACCAGGTGACATCATCATCATCATCATCATGAATTAGCGTTTCCAAATATACACAGTCTTGTTTTAACAAACTGTTTCAGACTGCAGTGGTCAAACAACAACAACAAGCAGAAACTTCCTATCTTTTTGCCTGAACTTCTGACAGGTCAGATGTTTTTCACAAATCTGTATTATAGAAGGAAATTTTAATGTAGGACTGTCATGTCTGTTGTCTAGCAACTGACCATACGCATAGCTGAAACATAAACAAACAGAACTAAAGACTGAAAAACTGTAAGTAGTGAATGCTGTGAAAGCTCCCCCTGCTGTTTATCAGCGCTTTAGCTGAGCACGCTAACGTTACTCCTCCTAATAAACAGACACAAGTTCAGCTCCGCCTCCTCATTATTCACCACCATCACTGTAATATTTCATTACCTACATTAACGCAGGAAGGTGAACAGAGGGGCGGTGGAGTTCGAGTCGGCAGCGTCTGAGATGTTTAAAATGCAGAGTTAGAAGAGAAAACATCTCCCAGTGAAAGCCGCGTTTTACAGTAGAAATAAATGGAGCTCATTATGCTGGTAGTGAACTACGCTGCCTGACTCAGCCGCCTCAGAACCAGAGAAACGGGCCTTAAACAGAAGTCAGAACCCTGCTGGGGTTCATCCTAAAGTTAGGACAGGATTTAGGAGGTTTAGTCTGGTTAGGGTGTGTGTGATGCTGTTATCTAATGTGGAGTTAATGATGAGAGGATGAAGGGAGGAGTTATTCTGTAACAGCTATTGTTCTGAATTCAGTCCCTAGTGACTAAGCAGATAAGATAAGATTTCAGACTTAAGAAGTTTCTGTAATACGGCCCCTGGTATGAAATATTACTGCCCAAACGAAATCTGTACCTGTAGACACTCAGCAGAGTGTAGTCGAGCTAGCTGAGAGTCCACAGGGCCATAGCGCACTAATTCTGGCACTCCTGTAGACCGTAAGGAATAGGATAGGATTGAAAACCAAGAGAGGAAATAATCCACAGCAATCCAACCAAAAAGGCAAAACATGAAAGGGTAGGTCAAAAAACTTTTCAGAAAAAAGATCGATCAGCATGTAACGAAAGGGGTTGGTAATACGTTGAACTAAACTGACCTGAACTCCAGGCTTTTATACCAACTATTAAATGATGAGAATTCCGGTGATGGGCAGCACTGGAATGAATGTTTATTGGTGGCTGGTGATGGGTGGACGGCCATGTGATTTTTCCACTGGCTCATGGGATTTGGAGTCCTTTAGACAGTTTATGGACTCAAGTGACTCTGCAGGGGAAAGGGAAGAGACAGAGGTGGCATCCTCGGCAGTGATGCAGTTAATACGTTGGCCCTGACTTAACCATCAGAACTTGATCATCTTTCTTCCCACGTCTTACCAAGTTGTGGCTAAGCATTCGTTTTATTAAGAGGTGACATCACCAGTGGGGTCTGAGGGGTCGTCACCCAGTGGAGATCCATAGTTTGTAAGAGCTCAGATTTAGATTGTTAATGTTTTCATCATCTCCACCTTAACCCTGTCCTCCAACCTCTGACCACAGCTATGACGACTTTGTGACAGCGGATAAGAAGCTCCTCCTGAAGACGCTGATCGCGGCGGAGTCGGCCGCCACCTCCGCTGCTGTCCAGCTGGTGTCCTTCAGAGATGTACTGGAGGAGGACTTTAGTGTATGTGAGGTTTCATGAGCTTTCTTACAGCACATGTGGATTTTCAAACCAAAAATAAAAGCAGACTGACATGTTCCACCCTGGTAGCCTGTCTGTCCAAATCCCATGGACGTTTGGAAGATTTCTTAAAGTTCTTAAAAGCAAACAAAAGCACGCAACGTGATCTACAGTACCACCCACCTTTGTGTGGCGTCAAGGCCAAGGCATTCAGAAAAAGATATTGCAGTCCTCTAAAAAGACCTGCCGCTCTCCAGCATCACATGGATTTGTTGAATTCCATCAGCACCTGATGGAATTTAATGGAGGAAGGTTTAGGTCTGTGGCTGGACACAGCTCATCGAGTAGTGACTCGATGTTTTAGATGTTTTGAAGTTTTAGATTGTTTGATTTGTTTTTCTTATTTGTTTATTGATCTATTCAGGAGTCCAGGTGCTCGAGTGAGCTGAGGTTGTCGAGACAGAAGGGATTGCTGCTGGAGAAGCTGGAGGTGTTTAAGCGGATAAACGCGTCCGTCCGTCAGCAGCTGAAGGAGTTTCTGGAGGAGGAGGTAGGAGAGCTCACTTGCCTGACTCTGATCATTCTCTGATCACTAATAATGAAGAATTAACCAGTTTCAGCACCGTTTCACCAGCTGGAGCGGCCAGGGTTAGGATGTAGGGCTAAGGGAAGGGTTATAGTAGCACTTCAGTGTAGCCCATCAGCCAAGATGGGTTTGGTGTTAGATAGATAGAACTTTATAGATCCCGGGTGCAGCGAGACATTTAGTGACCCAAACTATGCAAGAAAATACAAAATAGAAATAAATCTAGACAGAAGTTAAAATACAAAAGAAATAAAGTATGTTTTCTGGAGCTACTACAAGGTTAAGTATCTAACAAATAACGGCAGCTTCCTCGCTCAGAATGGGGCCTACTGCAAGCATAAACCATTAAACCATGTAGTTTGTAAAACAACAACCACGTTGCTCGGTAATCTAATAGACTTGATTAAAAAAAAAGAAAAGGGACCCCTGTAGTAAAATATGAATAAGCATGTACAGTAGGACAGTTTTTATGATGTGACTTTTCTGATGAGTCTACAAATGAAATCTGACCGTTTTCTCAGATGTGCCGGACAGAGACCGATAAACATATAGATGCTCTGCAGCAGAAGCTGGCTCAGACCGAACGGGACAATCAGGTAAGGTTGTCATAGCAACAGCTTTTACAGTTGGGCAAAGAGGAATGGGGAACATGGCAGAACCCAAATGTGTAAACGTGAAAGAAGTCACATCATCAGAGACCCAGAAAGACCAAAAGAATCCGAATTTAAACGGAATTAAATTCCGGCCAGTCACTCAGAACTCCGACTGCAGATACGTCACGTTGGTGTTTCAGGATTTAAGGCTGTCGCTGAGTGACCGAGAGAGGAGGGTGGAGGAGCTGATGGCTCTTCGGAAGAAGGAAATGGTGAGTTACACTGGACGCATGTAGAAGTGTAAAAGATGCTTGTTGTGACCTCATATTGACCCAGAACTTCCAATAAAAACAAATTTACTCCTTGGTGTTTCTGTTTAACACATGCAGGTCATCGCTGTCCAAAGGAAAACAAACCATTATGTACCTTCAGTGTTAGTTTGCATAAAGAAACTTTATTCCATGAGTTCCTCTCCATTTGAGCGTTTCAGTTGGTCAGTTTATCCCAACGTTTTTACACACTGTAAAGGAAAAATGTAGGAAAGTGAAATAAAAGCTGAGATACAGGTTTGTCTTTGGACGGCAATGATGTACTGTTATGTGTAGGTTTCGGCACCCTGGCTGTATATAAATCACTCCAGATTACATTTAACGATCCATTTAGTCGTCAAGTATTAAGTGTATTTTGAGGACGCCTGCAGACACACTGGCTGGTAGTGACCATGGTCAGCATCTGTAATCAGAGTGGATCCTGTCTCGATTCAGGAGAACACCGAGTCGGTGGTCCAGCTGTCTCGCTCAGTCGATACCACCCGAGCTCACCTGCAACTCCAACTCCGCAACAAAGAGGCTGAGAACAGCAGGCTGGTGGTGCAGCTGAGGGTGAGTGAGCATGCAGGAGCCGGTGCTCGGCTAACTGTGTGTAGCAGCTCGTTTATTTATTTCATTTTTATTTTATAAGCTGGTTAATGTTTCATTCCCCGAGCTCTTACACATTAGTCTTTTACTGTTCAAAACCTTGTTATTATAATTGACTAAAGCTATTACAAAAACTAGACATGAAAAAAAAACTCCTGTACTGTAATAAATCAAAACCAGAATATCTGCAGCAAAACAAACAAAAATAAACAGCGTTATGGAGAAAAATACTTAGTTTTCATTGTATGGCTTTTGTACGGTGCTGGACATTGAACTGTGTGATAAACGCTACCAATCGAAAATTTAGAGTAAGGCTTAAAAAGTGAGCAATTAATGATGGACAGATTCTAAAATGATGAAACATCAAGGATTAAGAAATGAATAAAATAACAGTTAACTTCCATAATGTCCTGTGCTTCAAAAGTGATAATGTCTTAATGCAGATGATTGTTATTGTATATAAAATGTAGCTTAGTGAACTTTATTTATATGGTTTATTTCTAAGACTTCACAATGAAATAATTAAAACAAAAGTTAAAAAGAAAAACCCATTCGGACAGACACAGTTAAGCACATTCCCTGTGATCACAGCTCAAAAAAACAAGAGAATAAAGTGAGTCTTCAGACACTTCTTAAGAGTAGATGTAAGTAGGTTGGGGGAAAAAACATGACCGAAAAGTTTCTTAATATGAAAATCGCCAGTGAGGATAAAAATAACGCCCAGATTTCTAAGAAAAGCATAAACTCTTGATCGGAGTGAACAAAGTCACCTGTAAATTCCTAGGAATGTTGTCAAGACCAACAGCCAGAAGCTCTGTTTTGTCCTTAATTTAAATTGAGCCACATTTCATTTAGTCCTTAATAGTGTCAATGTGCTAAATTTGATTAGTTACTCTACTGAAGTCATTCCGATAAACGAAGAGATACAACTGCAGATCATCCAGACAAAAATGAAAAGAGATGTTAAAAAGTCTTATTAAAACTCCAAGAGGAAGCATCTAACGTGAAAATTAAAATAGGGCCAAGAATGGAACCCTGGGGTACCCCATCTGTAAGATCAGAAACTAAGATCAGAGTCTTTTAGACAAATAAGAAAAAAAAATTCCAGCTCAGCCCCTGCTATGCCAACCCATTCATTAAACCTGTTTTTCAAGATCTCATGATCCACTGTTTCAAAGGCTGTTCCATCACAAACACAAAACCTCGTATCCCCAGAGAACTTCACAGCAGAAGGAAAAAACTCTTAGCTTTTAGTGATTATTAATATCAGACTGTTTCTGGTGATACATTTGTCATGAATTATGATATGTTCAAATTACGTTACGAGTAAACGCAAAAGCTACCAGAATAGAGATGCGAGACTTGGTTCTGAGAGTGGTGAGATGTGTTAAGTATGTAGTAAATACTGGCTGTCTGGTGACCTGTGCAGGCTCTGGAGCGGACTATAGCCCAGCAGAAGCTGGAGCTGGAGGATCTCCGGGCTCAGATGGACTCTGTATCTGCAGCAGCTTCTAAGGAGAAAGAAGCTCTGAAGAAAGCCACGAGGGCTCAGAAACTCCGAGCAGAGAGGTTCGAGAGCGCTGTGGAGAAATTATACGATCAGCTCAGAGAGAAGGTTTGTGTGTGAACTTCACTCTTAAAGATAAATATTCCTAAATGGCTTGAATGGAAGATTTTAGAAACACTTGGAGCTCAGTAATAAATTGTGTCCAAAATATTGACCTCCAAACAATTTAGTCTTAAAGACCTTGTACAGTTGAGGCTAAAACTTTCAGAGGTTCATAATTTGCCAAAACAATGCAGTAAGTGTGTCCAGTGAGCGAACAAAAAGTGTCTCTTCTATAATCAATCAAAGGGTTCCTTTCAGGTTCTTTATATTTTGCCTGATGATATTCAATCACACCAGTTTACTGATCTCTGTAAAACTCTGCTGATAAAGCACTGATGTTTATAAAGGGCTTGTCTGATATCGAAATAAACAGATTAAACAACCCCGAGTAACGAGTTGGGGGCTGTCAAACCTGCAGTGGAGAAGTTTAAGAATCTTGATGCTACACATGAACAGTGCTCTTGTGGCTGATGTTCCTCATAGAAACCATAAAATAGTTTCACATTTCACTATATTTTCACTGTTGATCTTCTGATCAGACTGTTTGAATGCATCTGTGTTGACCAACACAGAAAGAAACAGCGGTTTAATCACCGATTCTTATTTTCATTATCTTTCAGAGTTTTTTTCCTTTTGGCCAAAAGCCGAAATTTCAGTGCATCCTAATAAAAATATAGTATCAACTGATATGATTGGAGTCTAGACTTGAAACCTTTCTGGCTACAAAATGTAAACATATATATAATAAAAGATAACTGACTTTTTTCTAAACTAGAAAGTACCTTGCTTGATATCGCCCAGGCCCTATGGCTTTGTTATTTAGTGGTTCTGGATACTCTGGTTATGTCTTGGTGTTTTTACTTTCTGTTGAAGTTAACCCCTTACCATCCAGGCCCAAAGATTTATTACACACTGCTCCATTAGCTTGTGTTGAATTCCATGTAGGCGATGAATAATGAGCCTTAGTATGTAATAAGCCTGGAACGTGAAGGGATTTAAGGCCTGGATCTTTCTCCGAAGGTGTGATTATACGCCGGTTTGTTTGCAGTCCAGCGGTGTGGTGCAGGTGGTATAACGGTGTTTCTGTGCCCGCTGTGATCTTATTTCAGATCGTGACGCTGTGTTTGTGTTTCAGGATGTGAAGCTGGCGGAAGTTCGCTCAGAGAGAGATAGGTGGCGCTGTGAGCAGGAGGTGGCTACAGAGGAGAGACTGAGACTGGACGCAGAGATAACGGCACTGAAAGAGTAAGCACACACAGACACACATACGATGCACTGATCATATGCACTGATCACCTTTTTATGGCTGATGCTGATTTGTTTGCATCAAACTGGCCAATTTTTATGGGAATTTTTAATCTAAGGTTCATACTGTGAGAGCCCAATGAACAGATGAAGCACCCTAGAACATTTCCAGCACTTTCTATTAGCCAGAGCATCCTATTTATATACCATGGATAGAGTAAAGTGCGGTATGAGTGGTGTGTGACTACGCTGTGTTCAGGTGTATCAGCAGAGCTCTGACCTGCCTCACCTGATTAACCTCGTAAACACTGATCACACACACTCACAGTAATAAACTGGCAGACTGGGAGTTTGGAGCAAAAACCTGCCCTAAAACAGCCCAGCCTCACACTCGCTTCAGTGTAGGGCTGACCGATGCATATTGATGCGGCATATGACCAGAAGTTCAACTGCACATCAGAAGCTGTAAAAATGTGGAGCGAGTTATTTATTTCAGCACTTATCTTCTGCTCAAGTCCCGTGGGGAGAAGTAGCTGCTCCAGTGACACATTTGGATGATGTTCTAAGAGGCGAGTTGCTCAAACTGGTGGGCTGCAGGGTGGGGGCACTATAGGGGCTGCAGGAAGATCTGAAGAGTTGTCTCCGTGCTGGTCAGCGATGGCTGTGGAGAAAGCTAGCGAAATGGATAAGGTTCTGGTTAGACATGGTCCACTCCCCACATAGAGAACCTTAGACTAAAGAAGATTGAGAAACGCTGAGTTTAGAGGAGTTAGTATTAGCATGGTCATTAGATCATCAGGTTGAGCAGCGTTGACACACAGTCACCGTTCAGTCTACCATGCTTTGTCTGTCATTACTGCACTCGACTGGGAAACCGAGGAGTTCCCAAACAGACGATTTCACTCCTTACAGCCAAGCTCACTGTTACGTGATGGCAGGACCCAAGTGCAAAGACGAAAAACCCGAGTGTTAAATACATTGAGGCGTGTGGAGTGTGAATTTGGCACGTTGGGTTGAAGTGACCCAGAGCAAACACCTCTTTATTGCTTGGAGCCGTTTGTAGCTCAAGTTTTTTTTTTTTTGTTTGTTTTTTTTTTAGTAGTTTTGGGGCAGTTTTGTTTTTTTCCTGCCCTCTTTACTTTACTGGGCTGCGTACCGTTCCGGTCACCACTCTACAAAGGTGTGACAAAGGGCTGCTGTTTGCCTCAGCCTTAAGTAGAAGAGTCCAAAGGTGTGTCAGGTTGGGCCTAATCAGCCCAAGGGTTTCTGGGAATTGGGGTTCTCTGAACTTATGGCACCTCACCATCACCCTCTGCTGGCAGCCAGTGGCACAGGCTAGACCCTTACACTCTCTCCCTACTTTAAGTCTCCAGAGTTGTTCAGCGAATATTTTTTTTTTTTTTTTTTTTTTTTTTTTTTTTTTTTTGTGAGCATCACTTTTAGGAATATCAATATCGTGTTAAATAGAACTAATTCCATTATCTCACATCACAGAACTTAAAATCTAACTGTATTAGATTTGCAGCATCTTCGCAAAATGCGCTTCAAAATAAAATTCATATTAATATGTATATCGAGACTCCACTACTGAATATACAGTGGATGAAGGCTGCTGTTTATTTGTGTTTTATTGTATGGTGATAACTAGTGTGTGTGTGTGTGTGTGTGTGTGTGTGTGTGTGTGTGTTAGGGAGATATCGGTCCTCAGTGCAGAGCTGCAGCGAGAGAGACAGTCAGTAAAGGCAGGCAGTGACCTGCTGCTGGAGAAAGTGGAGAAACTCAATAGTGACAACGCTGAACTGACCCTACAGAACTCCGCAATGAAGGTACGAATGAATGAATAACTATAAACCGAATCTGTTCTACAGTTTCTCATTAGGCTGAATGAATATCCGACTCTAAATGTAGGTATTGTGATATAAACCGAGTCCGTTCTACAGTTTCTCATTAGGCTGAATGAATAACCGACTCTAAATGTAGGTATTGTGATATAAACCGAGTCCGTTCTACAGTTTCTCATTAGGCTGAATGAATAACCGACTCTAAATGTAGGTATTGTGATGTAAACCGAGTCTGTTCTACAGTTTCTCATTGGGCTGAATGAATAACTGACTCTAAATGTAGGTATTGTGATATAAACCGAGTCCGTTCTACAGTTTCTTGTTAGGCTGAATGAATAACTGACTCTAAATGTAGGTATTGTGATATAAACCGAGTCCGTTCTACAGTTTCTCGTTAGGCTGAATGAATAACCGACTCTAAATGTAGGTATTGTGATATAAACCGAGTCCGTTCTACAGTTTCTCGTTAGGCTGAATGAATAACCGACTCTAAATGTAGGTATTGTGATATAAACCGAGTCCGTTCTACAGTTTCTCGTTAGGCTGAATGAATAACCGACTCTAAATGTAGGTATTGTGATATAAACCGAGTCCGTTCTACAGTTTCTCGTTAGGCTGAATGAATAACCGACTCTAAATGTAGGTATTGTGATATAAACCGAGTCCGTTCTACAGTTTCTCGTTAGGCTGAATGAATAACCGACTCTAAATGTAGGTATTGTGATATAAACCGAGTCCGTTCTACAGTTTCTCGTTAGGCTGAATGAATAACCGACTCTAAATGTAGGTATTGTGATATAAACCGAGTCCGTTCTACAGTTTCTCGTTAGGCTGAATGAATAACCGACTCTAAATGTAGGTATTGTGATATAAACCGAGTCCGTTCTACAGTTTCTCGTTAGGCTGAATGAATAACCGACTCTAAATGTAGGTATTGTGATATAAACCGAGTCCGTTCTACAGTTTCTCGTTAGGCTGAATGAATAACCGACTCTAAATGTAGGTATTGTGATATAAACCGAGTCCGTTCTACAGTTTCTCGTTAGGCTGAATGAATAACCGACTCTAAATGTAGGTATTGTGATATAAACCGAGTCCGTTCTACAGTTTCTCGTTAGGCTGAATGAATAACCGACTCTAAATGTAGGTATTGTGATATAAACCGAGTCCGTTCTACAGTTTCTCGTTAGGCTGAATGAATAACCGACTCTAAATGTAGGTATTGTGATATAAACCGAGTCCGTTCTACATTTTCTCGTTAGGCTGAATGAATAACCGACTCTAAATGTAGGTATTGTGATATAAACCGAGTCCGTTCTACAGTTTCTCGTTAGGCTGAATGAATAACCGACTCTAAATGTAGGTATTGTGATATAAACCGAGTCCGTTCTACAGTTTCTCGTTAGGCTGAATGAATAACCGACTCTAAATGTAGGTATTGTGATATAAACCGAGTCCGTTCTACAGTTTCTCGTTAGGCTGAATTAATAACCGACTCTAAATGTAGGTATTGTGATATAAACCGAGTCCGTTCTACAGTTTCTCGTTAGGCTGAATGAATAACCGACTCTAAATGTAGGTATTGTGATATAAACCGAGTCCGTTCTACAGTTTCTCGTTAGGCTGAATGAATAACCGACTCTAAATGTAGGTATTGTGATATAAACCGAGTCCGTTCTACAGTTTCTCGTTAGGCTGAATGAATAACCGACTCTAAATGTAGGTATTGTGATATAAACCGAGTCCGTTCTACAGTTTCTCGTTAGGCTGAATGAATAACCGACTCTAAATGTAGGTATTGTGATATAAACCGAGTCCGTTCTACAGTTTCTCGTTAGGCTGAATGAATAACCGACTCTAAATGTAGGTATTGTGATATAAACCGAGTCCGTTCTACAGTTTCTCGTTAGGCTGAATGAATAACCGACTCTAAATGTAGGTATTGTGATATAAACCGAGTCCGTTCTACAGTTTCTCGTTAGGCTGAATGAATAACCGACTCTAAATGTAGGTATTGTGATATAAACCGAGTCCGTTCTACAGTTTCTCGTTAGGCTGAATGAATAACCGACTCTAAATGTAGGTATTGTGATATAAACCGAGTCCGTTCTACAGTTTCTCGTTAGGCTGAATGAATAACCGACTCTAAATGTAGGTATTGTGATATAAACCGAGTCCGTTCTACAGTTTCTCGTTAGGCTGAATGAATAACCGACTCTAAATGTAGGTATTGTGATATAAACCGAGTCCGTTCTACAGTTTCTCGTTAGGCTGAATGAATAACCGACTCTAAATGTAGGTATTGTGATATAAACCGAGTCCGTTCTACAGTTTCTCGTTAGGCTGAATGAATAACCGACTCTAAATGTAGGTATTGTGATATAAACCGAGTCCGTTCTACAGTTTCTCGTTAGGCTGAATGAATAACCGACTCTAAATGTAGGTATTGTGATATAAACCGAGTCCGTTCTACAGTTTCTCGTTAGGCTGAATGAATAACCGACTCTAAATGTAGGTATTGTGATATAAACCGAGTCCGTTCTACAGTTTCTCGTTAGGCTGAATGAATAACCGACTCTAAATGTAGGTATTGTGATATAAACCGAGTCCGTTCTACAGTTTCTCGTTAGGCTGAATGAATAACCGACTCTAAATGTAGGTATTGTGATATAAACCGAGTCCGTTCTACAGTTTCTCGTTAGGCTGAATGAATAACCGACTCTAAATGTAGGTATTGTGATATAAACCGAGTCCGTTCTACAGTTTCTCGTTAGGCTGAATGAATAACCGACTCTAAATGTAGGTATTGTGATATAAACCGAGTCCGTTCTACAGTTTCTCGTTAGGCTGAATGAATAACCGACTCTAAATGTAGGTATTGTGATATAAACCGAGTCCGTTCTACAGTTTCTCGTTAGGCTGAATGAATAACCGACTCTAAATGTAGGTATTGTGATATAAACCGAGTCCGTTCTACAGTTTCTCGTTAGGCTGAATGAATAACCGACTCTAAATGTAGGTTTTGTTATATAAACCGAGTCCGTTCTACAGTTTCTCTTTAGGCTGAATGAATAACCGACTCTAAATGTAGGTATTGTGATATAAACCGAGTCCGTTCTACAGTTTCTCGTTAGGCTGAATGAATAACCGACTCTAAATGTAGGTATTGTGATATAAACCGAGTCCGTTCTACAGTTTCTCGTTAGGCTGAATGAATAACCGACTCTAAATGTAGGTATTGTGATATAAACCGAGTCCGTTCTACAGTTTCTCGTTAGGCTGAATGAATAACCGACTCTAAATGTAGGTATTGTGATATAAACCGAGTCCGTTCTACAGTTTCTCGTTAGGCTGAATGAATAACCGACTCTAAATGTAGGTATTGTGATATAAACCGAGTCCTTTCTACAGTTTCTCGTTAGGCTGAATGAATAACCGACTCTAAATGTAGGTATTGTGATATAAACCGAGTCCGTTCTACAGTTTCTCGTTAGGCTGAATGAATAACCGACTCTAAATGTAGGTATTGTGATATAAACCGAGTCCGTTCTACAGTTTCTCGTTAGGCTGAATGAATAACCGACTCTAAATGTAGGTATTGTGATATAAACCGAGTCCGTTCTACTGTTTCTCTTTAGGCTGAATGAATAACCGACTCTAAATGTAGGTATTGTGATATAAACCGAGTCCGTTCTACAGTTTCTCGTTAGGCTGAATGAATAACCGACTCTAAATGTAGGTATTGTGATATAAACCGAGTCCGTTCTACAGTTTCTCTTTAGGCTGAATGAATAACCGACTCTAAATGTAGGTATTGTGATATAAACCGAGTCCGTTCTACAGTTTCTCGTTAGGCTGAATGAATAACCGACTCTAAATGTAGGTATTGTGATATAAACCGAGTCCGTTCTACAGTTTCTCGTTAGGCTGAATGAATAACCGACTCTAAATGTAGGTATTGTGATATAAACCGAGTCCGTTCTACAGTTTCTCGTTAGGCTGAATGAATAACCGACTCTAAATGTAGGTATTGTGATATAAACCGAGTCCGTTCTACAGTTTCTCGTTAGGCTGAATGAATAACCGACTCTAAATGTAGGTATTGTGATATAAACCGAGTCCGTTCTACAGTTTCTCGTTAGGCTGAATGAATAACCGACTCTAAATGTAGGTATCGTGATATAAACCGAGTCCGTTCTACAGTTTCTCGTTAGGCTGAATGAATAACCGACTCTAAATGTAGGTATCGTGATATAAACCGAGTCCGTTCTACAGTTTCTCGTTAGGCTGAATGAATAACCGACTCTAAATGTAGGTATCGTGATATAAACCGAGTCCGTTCTACAGTTTCTCGTTAGGCTGAATGAATAACCGACTCTAAATGTAGGTATCGTGATATAAACCGAGTCCGTTCTACAGTTTCTCGTTAGGCTGAATGAATAACCGACTCTAAATGTAGGTATCGTGATATAAACCGAGTCCGTTCTACAGTTTCTCGTTAGGCTGAATGAATAACCGACTCTAAATGTAGGTATCGTGATATAAACCGAGTCCGTTCTACAGTTTCTCGTTAGGCTGAATGAATAACCGACTCTAAATGTAGGTATCGTGATATAAACCGAGTCCGTTCTACAGTTTCTCGTTAGGCTGAATGAATAACCGACTCTAAATGTAGGTATCGTGATATAAACCGAGTCCGTTCTACAGTTTCTCGTTAGGCTGAATGAATAACCGACTCTAAATGTAGGTATCGTGATATAAACCGAGTCCGTTCTACAGTTTCTCGTTAGGCTGAATGAATAACCGACTCTAAATGTAGGTATCGTGATATAAACCGAGTCCGTTCTACAGTTTCTCGTTAGGCTGAATGAATAACCGACTCTAAATGTAGGTATCGTGATATAAACCGAGTCCGTTCTACAGTTTCTCGTTAGGCTGAATGAATAACCGACTCTAAATGTAGGTATCGTGATATAAACCGAGTCCGTTCTACAGTTTCTCGTTAGGCTGAATGAATAACCGACTCTAAATGTAGGTATCGTGATATAAACCGAGTCCGTTCTACAGTTTCTCGTTAGGCTGAATGAATAACCGACTCTAAATGTAGGTATTGTGATATAAACCGAGTCCGTTCTACAGTTTCTCGTTAGGCTGAATGAATAACCGACTCTAAATGTAGGTATTGTGATATAAACCGAGTCCGTTCTACAGTTTCTCGTTAGGCTGAATGAATAACCGACTCTAAATGTAGGTATTGTGATATAAACCGAGTCCGTTCTACAGTTTCTCGTTAGGCTGAATGAATAACCGACTCTAAATGTAGGTATTGTGATATAAACCGAGTCCGTTCTACAGTTTCTCGTTAGGCTGAATGAATAACCGACTCTAAATGTAGGTATTGTGATATAAACCGAGTCCGTTCTACAGTTTCTCGTTAGGCTGAATGAATAACCGACTCTAAATGTAGGTATTGTGATATAAACCGAGTCCGTTCTACAGTTTCTCGTTAGGCTGAATGAATAACCGACTCTAAATGTAGGTATTGTGATATAAACCGAGTCCGTTCTACAGTTTCTCGTTAGGCTGAATGAATAACCGACTCTAAATGTAGGTATTGTGATATAAACCGAGTCCGTTCTACAGTTTCTCGTTAGGCTGAATGAATAACCGACTCTAAATGTAGGTATTGTGATATAAACCGAGTCCGTTCTACAGTTTCTCGTTAGGCTGAATGAATAACCGACTCTAAATGTAGGTATTGTGATATAAACCGAGTCCGTTCTACAGTTTCTCGTTAGGCTGAATGAATAACCGACTCTAAATGTAGGTATTGTGATATAAACCGAGTCCGTTCTACAGTTTCTCGTTAGGCTGAATGAATAACCGACTCTAAATGTAGGTATTGTGATATAAACCGAGTCCGTTCTACAGTTTCTCGTTAGGCTGAATGAATAACCGACTCTAAATGTAGGTGTTGTGATATAAACCGAGTCCGTTCTACAGTTTCTCGTTAGGCTGAATGAATAACCGACTCTAAATGTAGGTGTTGTGATATAAACCGAGTCCGTTCTACAGTTTCTCGTTAGGCTGAATGAATAACCGACTCTAAATGTAGGTGTTGTGATATAAACCGAGTCCGTTCTACAGTTTCTCGTTAGGCTGAATGAATAACCGACTCTAAATGTAGGTGTTGTGATATAAACCGAGTCCGTTCTACAGTTTCTCGTTAGGCTGAATGAATAACCGACTCTAAATGTAGGTGTTGTGATATAAACCGAGTCCGTTCTACAGTTTCTCGTTAGGCTGAATGAATAACCGACTCTAAATGTAGGTGTTGTGATATAAACCGAGTCCGTTCTACAGTTTCTCGTTAGGCTGAATGAATAACCGACTCTAAATGTAGGTGTTGTGATATAAACCGAGTCCGTTCTACAGTTTCTCGTTAGGCTGAATGAATAACCGACTCTAAATGTAGGTGTTGTGATATAAACCGAGTCCGTTCTACAGTTTCTCGTTAGGCTGAATGAATAACCGACTCTAAATGTAGGTGTTGTGATATAAACCGAGTCCGTTCTACAGTTTCTCGTTAGGCTGAATGAATAACCGACTCTAAATGTAGGTGTTGTGATATAAACCGAGTCCGTTCTACAGTTTCTCGTTAGGCTGAATGAATAACCGACTCTAAATGTAGGTGTTGTGATATAAACCGAGTCCGTTCTACAGTTTCTCGTTAGGCTGAATGAATAACCGACTCTAAATGTAGGTGTTGTGATATAAACCGAGTCCGTTCTACAGTTTCTCGTTAGGCTGAATGAATAACCGACTCTAAATGTAGGTGTTGTGATATAAACCGAGTCCGTTCTACAGTTTCTCGTTAGGCTGAATGAATAACCGACTCTAAATGTAGGTGTTGTGATATAAACCGAGTCCGTTCTACAGTTTCTCGTTAGGCTGAATGAATAACCGACTCTAAATGTAGGTGTTGTGATATAAACCGAGTCCGTTCTACAGTTTCTCGTTAGGCTGAATGAATAACCGACTCTAAATGTAGGTGTTGTGATATAAACCGAGTCCGTTCTACAGTTTCTCGTTAGGCTGAATGAATAACCGACTCTAAATGTAGGTGTTGTGATATAAACCGAGTCCGTTCTACAGTTTCTCGTTAGGCTGAATGAATAACCGACTCTAAATGTAGGTGTTGTGATATAAACCGAGTCCGTTCTACAGTTTCTCGTTAGGCTGAATGAATAACCGACTCTAAATGTAGGTGTTGTGATATAAACCGAGTCCGTTCTACAGTTTCTCGTTAGGCTGAATGAATAACCGGCTCTAAATGTAGGTGTTGTGATATAAACCGAGTCCGTTCTACAGTTTCTCGTTAGGCTGAATGAATAACCGTCTCTAAATGTAGGTGTTGTGATATAAACCGAGTCCGTTCTACAGTTTCTCGTTAGGCTGAATGAATAACCGACTCTAAATGTAGGTGTTGTGATATAAACCGAGTCCGTTCTACAGTTTCTCGTTAGGCTGAATGAATAACCGACTCTAAATGTAGGTGTTGTGATATAAACCGAGTCCGTTCTACAGTTTCTCGTTAGGCTGAATGAATAACCGACTCTAAATGTAGGTGTTGTGATATAAACCGAGTCCGTCCTACAGTTTCTCGTTAGGCTGAATGAATAACCGACTCTAAATGTAGGTGTTGTGACATAAACCGAGTCCGTCCTACAGTTTCTCGTTAGGCTGAATGAATAACCGACTCTAAATGTAGGTGTTGTGACATAAACCGAGTCCGTCCTACAGTTTCTCGTTAGGCTGAATGAATAACCGACTCTAAATGTAGGTGTTGTGACATAAACCGAGTCCGTCCTACAGTTTCTCGTTAGGCTGAATGAATAACCGACTCTAAATGTAGGTGTTGTGACATAAACCGAGTCCGTCCTACAGTTTCTCGTTAGGCTGAATGAATAACCGACTCTAAATGTAGGTGTTGTGACATAAACCGAGTCCGTCCTACAGTTTCTCGTTAGGCTGAATGAATAACCGACTCTAAATGTAGGTGTTGTGACATAAACCGAGTCCGTCCTACAGTTTCTCGTTAGGCTGAATGAATAACCGACTCTAAATGTAGGTGTTGTGACATAAACCGAGTCCGTCCTACAGTTTCTCGTTAGGCTGAATGAATAACCGACTCTAAATGTAGGTGTTGTGACATAAACCGAGTCCGTCCTACAGTTTCTCGTTAGGCTGAATGAATAACCGACTCTAAATGTAGGTGTTGTGACATAAACCGAGTCCGTTCTACAGTTTCTCGTTAGGCTGAATGAATAACCGACTCTAAATGTAGGTGTTGTGACATAAACCGAGTCCGTTCTACAGTTTCTCGTTAGGCTGAATGAATAACCGACTCTAAATGTAGGTGTTGTGACATAAACCGAGTCCGTTCTACAGTTTCTCGTTAGGCTGAATGAATAACCGACTCTAAATGTAGGTGTTGTGACATAAACCGAGTCCGTTCTACAGTTTCTCGTTAGGCTGAATGAATAACCGACTCTAAATGTAGGTGTTGTGACATAAACCGAGTCCGTTCTACAGTTTCTCGTTAGGCTGAATGAATAACCGACTCTAAATGTAGGTGTTGTGACATAAACCGAGTCCGTTCTACAGTTTCTCGTTAGGCTGAATGAATAACCGACTCTAAATGTAGGTGTTGTGACATAAACCGAGTCCGTTCTACAGTTTCTCGTTAGGCTGAATGAATAACCGACTCTAAATGTAGGTGTTGTGACATAAACCGAGTCCGTTCTACAGTTTCTCGTTAGGCTGAATGAATAACCGACTCTAAATGTAGGTGTTGTGACATAAACCGAGTCCGTTCTACAGTTTCTCGTTAGGCTGAATGAATAACCGACTCTAAATGTAGGTGTTGTGACATAAACCGAGTCCGTTCTACAGTTTCTCGTTAGGCTGAATGAATAACCGACTCTAAATGTAGGTGTTGTGACATAAACCGAGTCCGTTCTACAGTTTCTCGTTAGGCTGAATGAATAACCGACTCTAAATGTAGGTGTTGTGACATAAACCGAGTCCGTTCTACAGTTTCTCGTTAGGCTGAATGAATAACCGACTCTAAATGTAGGTGTTGTGACATAAACCGAGTCCGTTCTACAGTTTCTCGTTAGGCTGAATGAATAACCGACTCTAAATGTAGGTGTTGTGACATAAACCGAGTCCGTTCTACAGTTTCTCGTTAGGCTGAATGAATAACCGACTCTAAATGTAGGTGTTGTGACATAAACCGAGTCCGTTCTACAGTTTCTCGTTAGGCTGAATGAATAACCGACTCTAAATGTAGGTGTTGTGACATAAACCGAGTCCGTTCTACAGTTTCTCGTTAGGCTGAATGAATAACCGACTCTAAATGTAGGTGTTGTGACATAAACCGAGTCCGTTCTACAGTTTCTCGTTAGGCTGAATGAATAACCGACTCTAAATGTAGGTGTTGTGACATAAACCGAGTCCGTTCTACAGTTTCTCGTTAGGCTGAATGAATAACCGACTCTAAATGTAGGTGTTGTGACATAAACCGAGTCCGTTCTACAGTTTCTCGTTAGGCTGAATGAATAACCGACTCTAAATGTAGGTGTTGTGACATAAACCGAGTCCGTTCTACAGTTTCTCGTTAGGCTGAATGAATAACCGACTCTAAATGTAGGTGTTGTGACATAAACCGAGTCCGTTCTACAGTTTCTCGTTAGGCTGAATGAATAACCGACTCTAAATGTAGGTGTTGTGACATAAACCGAGTCCGTTCTACAGTTTCTCGTTAGGCTGAATGAATAACCGACTCTAAATGTAGGTGTTGTGACATAAACCGAGTCCGTTCTACAGTTTCTCGTTAGGCTGAATGAATAACCGACTCTAAATGTAGGTGTTGTGACATAAACCGAGTCCGTTCTACAGTTTCTCGTTAGGCTGAATGAATAACCGACTCTAAATGTAGGTGTTGTGACATAAACCGAGTCCGTTCTACAGTTTCTCGTTAGGCTGAATGAATAACCGACTCTAAATGTAGGTGTTGTGACATAAACCGAGTCCGTTCTACAGTTTCTCGTTAGGCTGAATGAATAACCGACTCTAAATGTAGGTGTTGTGACATAAACCGAGTCCGTTCTACAGTTTCTCGTTAGGCTGAATGAATAACCGACTCTAAATGTAGGTGTTGTGACATAAACCGAGTCCGTTCTACAGTTTCTCGTTAGGCTGAATGAATAACCGACTCTAAATGTAGGTGTTGTGACATAAACCGAGTCCGTTCTACAGTTTCTCGTTAGGCTGAATGAATAACCGACTCTAAATGTAGGTGTTGTGACATAAACCGAGTCCGTTCTACAGTTTCTCGTTAGGCTGAATGAATAACCGACTCTAAATGTAGGTGTTGTGACATAAACCGAGTCCGTTCTACAGTTTCTCGTTAGGCTGAATGAATAACCGACTCTAAATGTAGGTGTTGTGACATAAACCGAGTCCGTTCTACAGTTTCTCGTTAGGCTGAATGAATAACCGACTCTAAATGTAGGTGTTGTGACATAAACCGAGTCCGTTCTACAGTTTCTCGTTAGGCTGAATGAATAACCGACTCTAAATGTAGGTGTTGTGACATAAACCGAGTCCGTTCTACAGTTTCTCGTTAGGCTGAATGAATAACCGACTCTAAATGTAGGTGTTGTGACATAAACCGAGTCCGTTCTACAGTTTCTCGTTAGGCTGAATGAATAACCGACTCTAAATGTAGGTGTTGTGACATAAACCGAGTCCGTTCTACAGTTTCTCGTTAGGCTGAATGAATAACCGACTCTAAATGTAGGTGTTGTGACATAAACCGAGTCCGTTCTACAGTTTCTCGTTAGGCTGAATGAATAACCGACTCTAAATGTAGGTGTTGTGACATAAACCGAGTCCGTTCTACAGTTTCTCGTTAGGCTGAATGAATAACCGACTCTAAATGTAGGTGTTGTGACATAAACCGAGTCCGTTCTACAGTTTCTCGTTAGGCTGAATGAATAACCGACTCTAAATGTAGGTGTTGTGACATAAACCGAGTCCGTTCTACAGTTTCTCGTTAGGCTGAATGAATAACCGACTCTAAATGTAGGTGTTGTGACATAAACCGAGTCCGTTCTACAGTTTCTCGTTAGGCTGAATGAATAACCGACTCTAAATGTAGGTGTTGTGACATAAACCGAGTCCGTTCTACAGTTTCTCGTTAGGCTGAATGAATAACCGACTCTAAATGTAGGTGTTGTGACATAAACCGAGTCCGTTCTACAGTTTCTCGTTAGGCTGAATGAATAACCGACTCTAAATGTAGGTGTTGTGACATAAACCGAGTCCGTTCTACAGTTTCTCGTTAGGCTGAATGAATAACCGACTCTAAATGTAGGTGTTGTGACATAAACCGAGTCCGTTCTACAGTTTCTCGTTAGGCTGAATGAATAACCGACTCTAAATGTAGGTGTTGTGACATAAACCGAGTCCGTTCTACAGTTTCTCGTTAGGCTGAATGAATAACCGACTCTAAATGTAGGTGTTGTGACATAAACCGAGTCCGTTCTACAGTTTCTCGTTAGGCTGAATGAATAACCGACTCTAAATGTAGGTGTTGTGACATAAACCGAGTCCGTTCTACAGTTTCTCGTTAGGCTGAATGAATAACCGACTCTAAATGTAGGTGTTGTGACATAAACCGAGTCCGTTCTACAGTTTCTCGTTAGGCTGAATGAATAACCGACTCTAAATGTAGGTGTTGTGACATAAACCGAGTCCGTTCTACAGTTTCTCGTTAGGCTGAATGAATAACCGACTCTAAATGTAGGTGTTGTGACATAAACCGAGTCCGTTCTACAGTTTCTCGTTAGGCTGAATGAATAACCGACTCTAAATGTAGGTGTTGTGACATAAACCGAGTCCGTTCTACAGTTTCTCGTTAGGCTGAATGAATAACCGACTCTAAATGTAGGTGTTGTGACATAAACCGAGTCCGTTCTACAGTTTCTCGTTAGGCTGAATGAATAACCGACTCTAAATGTAGGTGTTGTGACATAAACCGAGTCCGTTCTACAGTTTCTCGTTAGGCTGAATTAATAACCGACTCTAAATGTAGGTGTTGTGACATAAACCGAGTCCGTTCTACAGTTTCTCGTTAGGCTGAATGAATAACCGACTCTAAATGTAGGTGTTGTGATATAAACCGAGTCCGTTCTACAGTTTCTCGTTAGGCTGAATGAATAACCGACTCTAAATGTAGGTGTTGTGACATAAACCGAGTCCGTTCTACAGTTTCTCGTTAGGCTGAATGAATAACCGACTCTAAATGTAGGTGTTGTGACATAAACCGAGTCCGTTCTACAGTTTCTCGTTAGGCTGAATGAATAACCGACTCTAAATGTAGGTGTTGTGACATAAACCGAGTCCGTTCTACAGTTTCTCGTTAGGCTGAATGAATAACCGACTCTAAATGTAGGTGTTGTGACATAAACCGAGTCCGTTCTACAGTTTCTCGTTAGGCTGAATGAATAACCGACTCTAAATGTAGGTGTTGTGACATAAACCGAGTCCGTTCTACAGTTTCTCGTTAGGCTGAATGAATAACCGACTCTAAATGTAGGTGTTGTGACATAAACCGAGTCCGTTCTACAGTTTCTCGTTAGGCTGAATGAATAACCGACTCTAAATGTAGGTGTTGTGACATAAACCGAGTCCGTTCTACAGTTTCTCGTTAGGCTGAATGAATAACCGACTCTAAATGTAGGTGTTGTGACATAAACCGAGTCCGTTCTACAGTTTCTCGTTAGGCTGAATGAATAACCGACTCTAAATGTAGGTGTTGTGACATAAACCGAGTCCGTTCTACAGTTTCTCGTTAGGCTGAATGAATAACCGACTCTAAATGTAGGTGTTGTGACATAAACCGAGTCCGTTCTACAGTTTCTCGTTAGGCTGAATGAATAACCGACTCTAAATGTAGGTGTTGTGACATAAACCGAGTCCGTTCTACAGTTTCTCGTTAGGCTGAATGAATAACCGACTCTAAATGTAGGTGTTGTGACATAAACCGAGTCCGTTCTACAGTTTCTCGTTAGGCTGAATGAATAACCGACTCTAAATGTAGGTGTTGTGATATAAACCGAGTCCGTTCTACAGTTTCTCGTTAGGCTGAATGAATAACCGACTCTAAATGTAGGTGTTGTGATATAAACCGAGTCCGTTCTACAGTTTCTCGTTAGGCTGAATGAATAACCGACTCTAAATGTAGGTGTTGTGATATAAACCGAGTCCGTTCTACAGTTTCTCGTTAGGCTGAATGAATAACCGACTCTAAATGTAGGTGTTGTGATATAAACCGAGTCCGTTCTACAGTTTCTCGTTAGGCTGAATGAATAACCGACTCTAAATGTAGGTGTTGTGATATAAACCGAGTCCGTTCTACAGTTTCTCGTTAGGCTGAATGAATAACCGACTCTAAATGTAGGTGTTGTGATATAAACCGAGTCCGTTCTACAGTTTCTCGTTAGGCTGAATGAATAACCGACTCTAAATGTAGGTGTTGTGATATAAACCGAGTCCGTTCTACAGTTTCTCGTTAGGCTGAATGAATAACCGACTCTAAATGTAGGTGTTGTGATATAAACCGAGTCCGTTCTACAGTTTCTCGTTAGGCTGAATGAATAACCGACTCTAAATGTAGGTGTTGTGATATAAACCGAGTCCGTTCTACAGTTTCTCGTTAGGCTGAATGAATAACCGACTCTAAATGTAGGTGTTGTGATATAAACCGAGTCCGTTCTACAGTTTCTCGTTAGGCTGAATGAATAACCGACTCTAAATGTAGGTGTTGTGATATAAACCGAGTCCGTTCTACAGTTTCTCGTTAGGCTGAATGAATAACCGACTCTAAATGTAGGTGTTGTGATATAAACCGAGTCCGTTCTACAGTTTCTCGTTAGGCTGAATGAATAACCGACTCTAAATGTAGGTGTTGTGATATAAACCGAGTCCGTTCTACAGTTTCTCGTTAGGCTGAATGAATAACCGACTCTAAATGTAGGTGTTGTGATATAAACCGAGTCCGTTCTACAGTTTCTCGTTAGGCTGAATGAATAACCGACTCTAAATGTAGGTGTTGTGATATAAACCGAGTCCGTTCTACAGTTTCTCGTTAGGCTGAATGAATAACCGACTCTAAATGTAGGTGTTGTGATATAAACCGAGTCCGTTCTACAGTTTCTCGTTAGGCTGAATGAATAACCGACTCTAAATGTAGGTGTTGTGATATAAACCGAGTCCGTTCTACAGTTTCTCGTTAGGCTGAATGAATAACCGACTCTAAATGTAGGTGTTGTGATATAAACCGAGTCCGTTCTACAGTTTCTCGTTAGGCTGAATGAATAACCGACTCTAAATGTAGGTGTTGTGATATAAACCGAGTCCGTTCTACAGTTTCTCGTTAGGCTGAATGAATAACCGACTCTAAATGTAGGTGTTGTGATATAAACCGAGTCCGTTCTACAGTTTCTCGTTAGGCTGAATGAATAACCGACTCTAAATGTAGGTTTTGTGATATAAACCGAGTCCGTTCTACAGTTTCTCGTTAGGCTGAATGAATAACCGACTCTAAATGTAGGTATTGTGATATAAACCGAGTCCGTTCTACAGTTTCTCGTTAGGCTGAATGAATAACCGACTCTAAATGTAGGTGTTGTGATATAAACCGAGTCCGTTCTACAGTTTCTCGTTAGGCTGAATGAATAACCGACTCTAAATGTAGGTGTTGTGATATAAACCGAGTCCGTTCTACAGTTTCTCGTTAGGCTGAATGAATAACCGACTCTAAATGTAGGTGTTGTGATATAAACCGAGTCCTTTCTACAGTTTCTCGTTAGGCTGAATGAATAACCGACTCTAAATGTAGGTGTTGTGATATAAACCGAGTCCGTTCTACAGTTTCTCGTTAGGCTGAATGAATAACCGACTCTAAATGTAGGTGTTGTGATATAAACCGAGTCCGTTCTACAGTTTCTCGTTAGGCTGAATGAATAACCGACTCTAAATGTAGGTGTTGTGATATAAACCGAGTCCGTTCTACAGTTTCTCGTTAGGCTGAATGAATAACCGACTCTAAATGTAGGTGTTGTGATATAAACCGAGTCCGTTCTACAGTTTCTCGTTAGGCTGAATGAATAACCGACTCTAAATGTAGGTGTTGTGATATAAACCGAGTCCGTTCTACAGTTTCTCGTTAGGCTGAATGAATAACCGACTCTAAATGTAGGTGTTGTGATATAAACCGAGTCCGTTCTACAGTTTCTCGTTAGGCTGAATGAATAACCGACTCTAAATGTAGGTGTTGTGATATAAACCGAGTCCGTTCTACAGTTTCTCGTTAGGCTGAATGAATAACCGACTCTAAATGTAGGTGTTGTGATATAAACCGAGTCCGTTCTACAGTTTCTCGTTAGGCTGAATGAATAACCGACTCTAAATGTAGGTGTTGTGATATAAACCGAGTCCGTTCTACAGTTTCTCGTTAGGCTGAATGAATAACCGACTCTAAATGTAGGTGTTGTGATATAAACCGAGTCCGTTCTACAGTTTCTCGTTAGGCTGAATGAATAACCGACTCTAAATGTAGGTGTTGTGATATAAACCGAGTCCGTTCTACAGTTTCTCGTTAGGCTGAATGAATAACCGGCTCTAAATGTAGGTGTTGTGATATAAACCGAGTCCGTTCTACAGTTTCTCGTTAGGCTGAATGAATAACCGTCTCTAAATGTAGGTGTTGTGATATAAACCGAGTCCGTTCTACAGTTTCTCGTTAGGCTGAATGAATAACCGACTCTAAATGTAGGTGTTGTGATATAAACCGAGTCCGTTCTACAGTTTCTCGTTAGGCTGAATGAATAACCGACTCTAAATGTAGGTGTTGTGATATAAACCGAGTCCGTTCTACAGTTTCTCGTTAGGCTGAATGAATAACCGACTCTAAATGTAGGTGTTGTGATATAAACCGAGTCCGTTCTACAGTTTCTCGTTAGGCTGAATGAATAACCGACTCTAAATGTAGGTGTTGTGATATAAACCGAGTCCGTTCTACAGTTTCTCGTTAGGCTGAATGAATAACCGACTCTAAATGTAGGTGTTGTGATATAAACCGAGTCCGTTCTACAGTTTCTCGTTAGGCTGAATGAATAACCGACTCTAAATGTAGGTGTTGTGATATAAACCGAGTCCGTTCTACAGTTTCTCGTTAGGCTGAATGAATAACCGACTCTAAATGTAGGTGTTGTGACATAAACCGAGTCCGTTCTACAGTTTCTCGTTAGGCTGAATGAATAACCGACTCTAAATGTAGGTGTTGTGATATAAACCGAGTCCGTTCTACAGTTTCTCGTTAGGCTGAATGAATAACCGACTCTAAATGTAGGTGTTGTGATATAAACCGAGTCCGTTCTACAGTTTCTCGTTAGGCTGAATGAATAACCGGCTCTAAATGTAGGTGTTGTGATATAAACCGAGTCCGTTCTACAGTTTCTCGTTAGGCTGAATGAATAACCGGCTCTAAATGTAGGTGTTGTGATATAAACCGAGTCCGTTCTACAGTTTCTCGTTAGGCTGAATGAATAACCGGCTCTAAATGTAGGTGTTGTGATATAAACCGAGTCCGTTCTACAGTTTCTCGTTAGGCTGAATGAATAACCGGCTCTAAATGTAGGTGTTGTGATATAAACCGAGTCCGTTCTACAGTTTCTCGTTAGGCTGAATGAATAACCGGCTCTAAATGTAGGTGTTGTGATATAAACCGAGTCCGTTCTACAGTTTCTCGTTAGGCTGAATGAATAACCGGCTCTAAATGTAGGTGTTGTGATATAAACCGAGTCCGTTCTACAGTTTCTCGTTAGGCTGAATGAATAACCGGCTCTAAATGTAGGTGTTGTGATATAAACCGAGTCCGTTCTACAGTTTCTCGTTAGGCTGAATGAATAACCGGCTCTAAATGTAGGTGTTGTGATATAAACCGAGTCCGTTCTACAGTTTCTCGTTAGGCTGAATGAATAACCGGCTCTAAATGTAGGTGTTGTGATATAAACCGAGTCCGTTCTACAGTTTCTCGTTAGGCTGAATGAATAACCGGCTCTAAATGTAGGTGTTGTGATATAAACCGAGTCCGTTCTACAGTTTCTCGTTAGGCTGAATGAATAACCGGCTCTAAATGTAGGTGTTGTGATATAAACCGAGTCCGTTCTACAGTTTCTCGTTAGGCTGAATGAATAACCGGCTCTAAATGTAGGTGTTGTGATATAAACCGAGTCCGTTCTACAGTTTCTCGTTAGGCTGAATGAATAACCGGCTCTAAATGTAGGTGTTGTGATATAAACCGAGTCCGTTCTACAGTTTCTCGTTAGGCTGAATGAATAACCGGCTCTAAATGTAGGTGTTGTGATATAAACCGAGTCCGTTCTACAGTTTCTCGTTAGGCTGAATGAATAACCGGCTCTAAATGTAGGTGTTGTGATATAAACCGAGTCCGTTCTACAGTTTCTCGTTAGGCTGAATGAATAACCGGCTCTAAATGTAGGTGTTGTGATATAAACCGAGTCCGTTCTACAGTTTCTCGTTAGGCTGAATGAATAACCGGCTCTAAATGTAGGTGTTGTGATATAAACCGAGTCCGTTCTACAGTTTCTCGTTAGGCTGAATGAATAACCGGCTCTAAATGTAGGTGTTGTGATATAAACCGAGTCCGTTCTACAGTTCTCGTTAGGCTGAATGAATAACCGGCTCTAAATGTAGGTGTTGTGATATAAACCGAGTCCGTTCTACAGTTTCTCGTTAGGCTGAATGAATAACCGGCTCTAAATGTAGGTGTTGTGATATAAACCGAGTCCGTTCTACAGTTTCTCGTTAGGCTGAATGAATAACCGGCTCTAAATGTAGGTGTTGTGATATAAACCGAGTCCGTTCTACAGTTTCTCGTTAGGCTGAATGAATAACCGGCTCTAAATGTAGGTGTTGTGATATAAACCGAGTCCGTTCTACAGTTTCTCGTTAGGCTGAATGAATAACCGGCTCTAAATGTAGGTGTTGTGATATAAACCGAGTCCGTTCTACAGTTTCTCGTTAGGCTGAATGAATAACCGACTCTAAATGTAGGTGTTGTGACATAAACCGAGTCCGTTCTACAGTTTCTCGTTAGGCTGAATGAATAACCGGCTCTAAATGTAGGTGTTGTGATATAACCGAGTCCGTTCTACAGTTTCTCGTTAGGCTGAATGAATAACCGGCTCTAAATGTAGGTGTTGTGATATAAACCGAGTCCGTTCTACAGTTTCTCGTTAGGCTGAATGAATAACCGGCTCTAAATGTAGGTGTTGTGATATAAACCGAGTCCGTTCTACAGTTTCTCGTTAGGCTGAATGAATAACCGGCTCTAAATGTAGGTGTTGTGATATAAACCGAGTCCGTTCTACAGTTTCTCGTTAGGCTGAATGAATAACCGGCTCTAAATGTAGGTGTTGTGATATAAACCGAGTCCGTTCTACAGTTTCTCGTTAGGCTGAATGAATAACCGGCTCTAAATGTAGGTGTTGTGATATAAACCGAGTCCGTTCTACAGTTTCTCGTTAGGCTGAATGAATAACCGGCTCTAAATGTAGGTGTTGTGATATAAACCGAGTCCGTTCTACAGTTTCTCGTTAGGCTGAATGAATAACCGGCTCTAAATGTAGGTGTTGTGATATAAACCGAGTCCGTTCTACAGTTTCTCGTTAGGCTGAATGAATAACCGGCTCTAAATGTAGGTGTTGTGATATAAACCGAGTCCGTTCTACAGTTTCTCGTTAGGCTGAATGAATAACCGGCTCTAAATGTAGGTGTTGTGATATAAACCGAGTCCGTTCTACAGTTTCTCGTTAGGCTGAATGAATAACCGGCTCTAAATGTAGGTGTTGTGATATAAACCGAGTCCGTTCTACAGTTTCTCGTTAGGCTGAATGAATAACCGGCTCTAAATGTAGGTGTTGTGATATAAACCGAGTCCGTTCTACAGTTTCTCGTTAGGCTGAATGAATAACCGGCTCTAAATGTAGGTGTTGTGATATAAACCGAGTCCGTTCTACAGTTTCTCGTTAGGCTGAATGAATAACCGGCTCTAAATGTAGGTGTTGTGATATAAACCGAGTCCGTTCTACAGTTTCTCGTTAGGCTGAATGAATAACCGGCTCTAAATGTAGGTGTTGTGATATAAACCGAGTCCGTTCTACAGTTTCTCGTTAGGCTGAATGAATAACCGGCTCTAAATGTAGGTGTTGTGATATAAACCGAGTCCGTTCTACAGTTTCTCGTTAGGCTGAATGAATAACCGGCTCTAAATGTAGGTGTTGTGATATAAACCGAGTCCGTTCTACAGTTTCTCGTTAGGCTGAATGAATAACCGGCTCTAAATGTAGGTGTTGTGATATAAACCGAGTCCGTTCTACAGTTTCTCGTTAGGCTGAATGAATAACCGGCTCTAAATGTAGGTGTTGTGATATAAACCGAGTCCGTTCTACAGTTTCTCGTTAGGCTGAATGAATAACCGGCTCTAAATGTAGGTGTTGTGATATAAACCGAGTCCGTTCTACAGTTTCTCGTTAGGCTGAATGAATAACCGGCTCTAAATGTAGGTGTTGTGATATAAACCGAGTCCGTTCTACAGTTTCTCGTTAGGCTGAATGAATAACCGGCTCTAAATGTAGGTGTTGTGATATAAACCGAGTCCGTTCTACAGTTTCTCGTTAGGCTGAATGAATAACCGGCTCTAAATGTAGGTGTTGTGATATAAACCGAGTCCGTTCTACAGTTTCTCGTTAGGCTGAATGAATAACCGGCTCTAAATGTAGGTGTTGTGATATAAACCGAGTCCGTTCTACAGTTTCTCGTTAGGCTGAATGAATAACCGGCTCTAAATGTAGGTGTTGTGATATAAACCGAGTCCGTTCTACAGTTTCTCGTTAGGCTGAATGAATAACCGGCTCTAAATGTAGGTGTTGTGATATAAACCGAGTCCGTTCTACAGTTTCTCGTTAGGCTGAATGAATAACCGGCTCTAAATGTAGGTGTTGTGATATAAACCGAGTCCGTTCTACAGTTTCTCGTTAGGCTGAATGAATAACCGGCTCTAAATGTAGGTGTTGTGATATAAACCGAGTCCGTTCTACAGTTTCTCGTTAGGCTGAATGAATAACCGGCTCTAAATGTAGGTGTTGTGATATAAACCGAGTCCGTTCTACAGTTTCTCGTTAGGCTGAATGAATAACCGGCTCTAAATGTAGGTGTTGTGATATAAACCGAGTCCGTTCTACAGTTTCTCGTTAGGCTGAATGAATAACCGGCTCTAAATGTAGGTGTTGTGATATAAACCGAGTCCGTTCTACAGTTTCTCGTTAGGCTGAATGAATAACCGGCTCTAAATGTAGGTGTTGTGATATAAACCGAGTCCGTTCTACAGTTTCTCGTTAGGCTGAATGAATAACCGGCTCTAAATGTAGGTGTTGTGATATAAACCGAGTCCGTTCTACAGTTTCTCGTTAGGCTGAATGAATAACCGGCTCTAAATGTAGGTGTTGTGATATAAACCGAGTCCGTTCTACAGTTTCTCGTTAGGCTGAATGAATAACCGGCTCTAAATGTAGGTGTTGTGATATAAACCGAGTCCGTTCTACAGTTTCTCGTTAGGCTGAATGAATAACCGGCTCTAAATGTAGGTGTTGTGATATAAACCGAGTCCGTTCTACAGTTTCTCGTTAGGCTGAATGAATAACCGGCTCTAAATGTAGGTGTTGTGATATAAACCGAGTCCGTTCTACAGTTTCTCGTTAGGCTGAATGAATAACCGGCTCTAAATGTAGGTGTTGTGATATAAACCGAGTCCGTTCTACAGTTTCTCGTTAGGCTGAATGAATAACCGGCTCTAAATGTAGGTGTTGTGATATAAACCGAGTCCGTTCTACAGTTTCTCGTTAGGCTGAATGAATAACCGGCTCTAAATGTAGGTGTTGTGATATAAACCGAGTCCGTTCTACAGTTTCTCGTTAGGCTGAATGAATAACCGGCTCTAAATGTAGGTGTTGTGATATAAACCGAGTCCGTTCTACAGTTTCTCGTTAGGCTGAATGAATAACCGGCTCTAAATGTAGGTGTTGTGATATAAACCGAGTCCGTTCTACAGTTTCTCGTTAGGCTGAATGAATAACCGGCTCTAAATGTAGGTGTTGTGATATAAACCGAGTCCGTTCTACAGTTTCTCGTTAGGCTGAATGAATAACCGGCTCTAAATGTAGGTGTTGTGATATAAACCGAGTCCGTTCTACAGTTTCTCGTTAGGCTGAATGAATAACCGGCTCTAAATGTAGGTGTTGTGATATAAACCGAGTCCGTTCTACAGTTTCTCGTTAGGCTGAATGAATAACCGGCTCTAAATGTAGGTGTTGTGATATAAACCGAGTCCGTTCTACAGTTTCTCGTTAGGCTGAATGAATAACCGGCTCTAAATGTAGGTGTTGTGATATAAACCGAGTCCGTTCTACAGTTTCTCGTTAGGCTGAATGAATAACCGGCTCTAAATGTAGGTGTTGTGATATAAACCGAGTCCGTTCTACAGTTTCTCGTTAGGCTGAATGAATAACCGGCTCTAAATGTAGGTGTTGTGATATAAACCGAGTCCGTTCTACAGTTTCTCGTTAGGCTGAATGAATAACCGGCTCTAAATGTAGGTGTTGTGATATAAACCGAGTCCGTTCTACAGTTTCTCGTTAGGCTGAATGAATAACCGGCTCTAAATGTAGGTGTTGTGATATAAACCGAGTCCGTTCTACAGTTTCTCGTTAGGCTGAATGAATAACCGGCTCTAAATGTAGGTGTTGTGATATAAACCGAGTCCGTTCTACAGTTTCTCGTTAGGCTGAATGAATAACCGGCTCTAAATGTAGGTGTTGTGATATAAACCGAGTCCGTTCTACAGTTTCTCGTTAGGCTGAATGAATAACCGGCTCTAAATGTAGGTGTTGTGATATAAACCGAGTCCGTTCTACAGTTTCTCGTTAGGCTGAATGAATAACCGGCTCTAAATGTAGGTGTTGTGATATAAACCGAGTCCGTTCTACAGTTTCTCGTTAGGCTGAATGAATAACCGGCTCTAAATGTAGGTGTTGTGATATAAACCGAGTCCGTTCTACAGTTTCTCGTTAGGCTGAATGAATAACCGGCTCTAAATGTAGGTGTTGTGATATAAACCGAGTCCGTTCTACAGTTTCTCGTTAGGCTGAATGAATAACCGGCTCTAAATGTAGGTGTTGTGATATAAACCGAGTCCGTTCTACAGTTTCTCGTTAGGCTGAATGAATAACCGGCTCTAAATGTAGGTGTTGTGATATAAACCGAGTCCGTTCTACAGTTTCTCGTTAGGCTGAATGAATAACCGGCTCTAAATGTAGGTGTTGTGATATAAACCGAGTCCGTTCTACAGTTTCTCGTTAGGCTGAATGAATAACCGGCTCTAAATGTAGGTGTTGTGATATAAACCGAGTCCGTTCTACAGTTTCTCGTTAGGCTGAATGAATAACCGGCTCTAAATGTAGGTGTTGTGATATAAACCGAGTCCGTTCTACAGTTTCTCGTTAGGCTGAATGAATAACCGGCTCTAAATGTAGGTGTTGTGATATAAACCGAGTCCGTTCTACAGTTTCTCGTTAGGCTGAATGAATAACCGGCTCTAAATGTAGGTGTTGTGATATAAACCGAGTCCGTTCTACAGTTTCTCGTTAGGCTGAATGAATAACCGGCTCTAAATGTAGGTGTTGTGATATAAACCGAGTCCGTTCTACAGTTTCTCGTTAGGCTGAATGAATAACCGGCTCTAAATGTAGGTGTTGTGGTATAAACCGAGTCCGTTCTACAGTTTCTCGTTAGGCTGAATGAATAACCGGCTCTAAATGTAGGTGTTGTGATATAAACCGAGTCCGTTCTACAGTTTCTCGTTAGGCTGAATGAATAACCGGCTCTAAATGTAGGTGTTGTGATATAAACCGAGTCCGTTCTACAGTTTCTCGTTAGGCTGAATGAATAACCGGCTCTAAATGTAGGTGTTGTGATATAAACCGAGTCCGTTCTACAGTTTCTCGTTAGGCTGAATGAATAACCGGCTCTAAATGTAGGTGTTGTGGTATAAACCGAGTCCGTTCTACAGTTTCTCGTTAGGCTGAATGAATAACCGGCTCTAAATGTAGGTGTTGTGGTATAAACCGAGTCCGTTCTACAGTTTCTCGTTAGGCTGAATGAATAACCGGCTCTAAATGTAGGTGTTGTGGTATAAACCGAGTCCGTTCTACAGTTTCTCGTTAGGCTGAATGAATAACCGGCTCTAAATGTAGGTGTTGTGGTATAAACCGAGTCCGTTCTACAGTTTCTCGTTAGGCTGAATGAATAACCGGCTCTAAATGTAGGTGTTGTGGTATAAACCGAGTCCGTTCTACAGTTTCTCGTTAGGCTGAATGAATAACCGGCTCTAAATGTAGGTGTTGTGGTATAAACCGAGTCCGTTCTACAGTTTCTCGTTAGGCTGAATGAATAACCGGCTCTAAATGTAGGTGTTGTGGTATAAACCGAGTCCGTTCTACAGTTTCTCGTTAGGCTGAATGAATAACCGGCTCTAAATGTAGGTGTTGTGGTATAAACCGAGTCCGTTCTACAGTTTCTCGTTAGGCTGAATGAATAACCGGCTCTAAATGTAGGTGTTGTGGTATAAACCGAGTCCGTTCTACAGTTTCTCGTTAGGCTGAATGAATAACCGGCTCTAAATGTAGGTGTTGTGGTATAAACCGAGTCCGTTCTACAGTTTCTCGTTAGGCTGAATGAATAACCGGCTCTAAATGTAGGTGTTGTGGTATAAACCGAGTCCGTTCTACAGTTTCTCGTTAGGCTGAATGAATAACCGGCTCTAAATGTAGGTGTTGTGGTATAAACCGAGTCCGTTCTACAGTTTCTCGTTAGGCTGAATGAATAACCGGCTCTAAATGTAGGTGTTGTGGTATAAACCGAGTCCGTTCTACAGTTTCTCGTTAGGCTGAATGAATAACCGGCTCTAAATGTAGGTGTTGTGGTATAAACCGAGTCCGTTCTACAGTTTCTCGTTAGGCTGAATGAATAACCGGCTCTAAATGTAGGTGTTGTGGTATAAACCGAGTCCGTTCTACAGTTTCTCGTTAGGCTGAATGAATAACCGGCTCTAAATGTAGGTGTTGTGGTATAAACCGAGTCCGTTCTACAGTTTCTCGTTAGGCTGAATGAATAACCGGCTCTAAATGTAGGTGTTGTGGTATAAACCGAGTCCGTTCTACAGTTTCTCGTTAGGCTGAATGAATAACCGGCTCTAAATGTAGGTGTTGTGGTATAAACCGAGTCCGTTCTACAGTTTCTCGTTAGGCTGAATGAATAACCGGCTCTAAATGTAGGTGTTGTGGTATAAACCGAGTCCGTTCTACAGTTTCTCGTTAGGCTGAATGAATAACCGGCTCTAAATGTAGGTGTTGTGGTATAAACCGAGTCCGTTCTACAGTTTCTCGTTAGGCTGAATGAATAACCGGCTCTAAATGTAGGTGTTGTGATATAAACCGAGTCCGTTCTACAGTTTCTCGTTAGGCTGAATGAATAACCGGCTCTAAATGTAGGTGTTGTGTTATAAACCGAGTCCGTTCTACAGTTTCTCGTTAGGCTGAATGAATAACCGGCTCTAAATGTAGGTGTTGTGGTATAAACCGAGTCCGTTCTACAGTTTCTCGTTAGGCTGAATGAATAACCGGCTCTAAATGTAGGTGTTGTGGTATAAACCGAGTCCGTTCTACAGTTTCTCGTTAGGCTGAATGAATAACCGGCTCTAAATGTAGGTGTTGTGGTATAAACCGAGTCCGTTCTACAGTTTCTCGTTAGGCTGAATGAATAACCGGCTCTAAATGTAGGTGTTGTGGTATAAACCGAGTCCGTTCTACAGTTTCTCGTTAGGCTGAATGAATAACCGGCTCTAAATGTAGGTGTTGTGGTATAAACCGAGTCCGTTCTACAGTTTCTCGTTAGGCTGAATGAATAGCCGACTCTAAATGTAGGTGTTGTGATATAAACCGAGTCCGTTCTACAGTTTCTCGTTAGGCTGAATGAATAACCGACTCTAAATGTAGGTGTTGTGATATAAACCGAGTCCGTTCTACAGTTTCTCGTTAGGCTGAATGAATAACCGACTCTAAATGTAGGTGTTGTGATATAAACCGAGTCCGTTCTACAGTTTCTCGTTAGGCTGAATGAATAACCGACTCTAAATGTAGGTGTTGTGATATAAACCGAGTCTGTTCTACGGTTTCTGATTAGATTAAATTGGATTTTTACTAATATTTTGTAAAGCATTTACAATCACATAATAATAGCTACAAAAGAATACTTGGATAGTGGAATTTGTTGTTTTGGTTGAAATAGTTTTTACACAATTTTTAATTTCTTTACTCCTTTGTTCTGTAATATTTCTTGCTGCATTGTTAAGATGAGCACAGACAGATTTTTGCCATTTCATTTTTTACTTATCAGGCATCAGTAACTGCACTGGAGGAGAAACTGCAGGAGTCCCACACTGCCTTCAGGGATCAAACGGCTCTAACAGAGGAGAGAAAACGTCAGGTGGAGGAATACCAAAGTCAGGTAGTACAATAATAATGATTCAGTTGTAGCAGTTACTGCCTAACGAGATTAATAACTCAATAATAGGTTTGCACTTTAAGGGGTGAAAAGCTCATCATTGAAGTCACACATCCGTCCAGCAGGGACTCCATTTCCCAGAACCCCTTGGATGATTACATGACCCTGACTCTGCAACACACAACATTTTTGAATTCTTTGGCCGTATTACAGAAAATACTTATCTTTTTATCTGAAGTTCTGACAAGTCAGGATAGGATTTTTCACTAGTTTATGTTACAGAAGCAAATATGATCTTAATTTAAGAATCTTATCTTCTAGCATCTTTTCTCATCTCATCTTAGGAAATCTTGACTTGCTCAATTGAAGTTGACAATCAACTGTCATGTCTGTTACCCGACCATACACACACAGATGAAACGTAAACATGTAATCAAGTTAGAAAGACAAATTTAAAGTGCTCCACAGTTTCAGTCTCCATTTCCCAAATGCTTTAGCTGAGCGTGCTAACGTTAATCCTCCTAATAAACAGACACACGTTCAGCTCCGCCTCCTCATTATTCACCAACATCACTGTAATATTTCATCATCAACATTATCACAGGAAGGTAATCAGAGGGACAGTGGAGTTTGAGACGGCAGCGTCTAGTGTGTTTAACGCCGTTCGAACAGAAACTCGAAACTCAAAGCTCAGTTTTCAGTGTAGATAAATGTAGCATGAGCTGCCCATCACTGCATAAAACAATAGAAACAGACGGCTAAACAGAAGTGAAGATGCTCTGGAGTTTACCTTAAAGTTAAGAAAACATTTAGGATATTTCGGTAACTTAGGATGTTTCTGTAAAACCGTTTTCTCATCTGGGAATAAGAGAAGATTATAGACTTAAGAGCTGTTGTAATGGCTTCTGTCCTAACTTCGGTCTTAACTGAAGTGGCCATGACAACAAAGATATGAGCTCAGACTTAATTTTCTGTAATACGGCCCCTGATTTGTTTCTCTGCTTATTGACCGTTTCCTGTTCATTTTTATTCTGCCTTTCTGCCTCATACGTTGAACTTCATGACAATGTTTTTCTGGTTTTGGATTGTTTTGGATTTGACCTTGACCTGTTTTGTGACAAAGATTTCGGAACTCCCTCAAACCAGTCCAGCCCCTTCAGTTATAGTACTCGTTCTGTCCCTTTATAATTGATGGGAAAGCGTCATATAAAGACGATTCCTGGAAGCACAAATACGTGCACAACTATACTTACTTTGGGTCACTAGCAATCTTATACAAGAAAAAAAACAATAAAATAAATAATAGAAAATTTGGTTACAAAATTTGACCAAAACATTGTGCAATGTTTACATTAAAAAATAATAACACTAAAAGCTGAGGAGGGTCTAACTGAAAAAAGAGAAGGAAGAGGCTGGAATAGAGGTCGCAGGTTGTAAGACGCTATAAGTCCATGCCTGTTCACTCTGTACATCTGATACATACAGACTTTAAAGAGGGTTTCTTTAACTGTGACTCTGTTTAGTGAAAACAGTGCTTGTGCAGTTTTCCGTGGAATGCTCAACGGCATCTGTTAACCTGCTGTCTGTGACAGATAGCGGAGCTGCAGGTGGAAGTGACGGAGCTGAAAATCAAACTGGAGAGTCAGCTTCAGGAGGCCAGGGAGCTCAGAGAGGGGAGAGACGAGGAGGTTGCCCAGGTAACGCTCATGTTCCCCTTACCTGCCTAATAGAGCAGCTGATCAAATGTGCATTAACTGTGAAACTAACCCTAACCTCGATTCTAACTGCAACCCTAAACCTGAGTTACCGTCTGCTATCTAACCCTAAACTAACCTCAGCCTTAATCTGAAGGGTTGAGGTTAACTGTTGCTGCAGACGTTGCAGTCCTGCTGTTTGTTTTGTGACGAGAGGACAATAAGATAATGCGAAACGATTATAACAAAACGATTATAGTTGTATAATTGTGACATTGTTGGACATAATGGACTGAAAGCTCCACTTTTAACCGGTAACTTGGTAGTTGAAGCCACACATTAAGCCTTGGTTTCACTACATGAATGAATTTTTTTCAGCTGACTGGAATATTGGGGATAAAATGTAAACTAAATCTTTAGGGCTCACACACTACCCAACCTTTTAGCTGCTGTTGAGCCAAATGGAGCTCACTGAACTCGCAAACTCTCCCGTTCTCCCGTTACTAGGAGACGCAAGTAAACAAACGTGAGCTGCTGCTGCTGTTTTCTCTGCCGTTTGTACTGCTACGGCAACGAAGCGGCAGGTAAACATGAGGCTCATGGATTTAAAGTGTGATCGGTTGGTATTTTTTAGAGCTTTAAATGTACATGAACCTGATTGAGCCTTAAACTCATCTGATTAAAAAGCTTTGCTCAACACCTGAGAGACTTTTCACCATTTTTCTTGTTTATTTGCTGTATTTGCTTCTTTCACTCTGTTATCGTTGGCTGTTGCAGTAGTCCGTTCAGAGTGAGTCGTTATCAGTTTACACTAGATTTCACTCAGTCGGGTCAAAAAAATCAAACATGCTTGATAAACTCTGAAGCGCGAATCTGTGCTGTGCACATGACTCCACTATCTCTCCAACTGTTGACTCTGACTGACCCAAAAATCAGACTGAGAATCAGGGCTAAAATCAGGGTAAAAGTCGTGTAGTGTAACCCTGACTTTAGAGACTATGTGAAGCCCTCAGGGAACCTGATTCCGCTGTTTTCCTCTCTGAGTAGGGTAATCTTGCTCTTGTGAACCACAATATATGTACACAGCATGTCCTGTGAGTAACTTTCCGACGTCCACTAAATGACTCGTGTAATCCCCTTTCAGTGTAAACTGGAAGGTCCTAAGCAGTATCCTCGCCTATCACAAGGCTGATGTGGTTTGTCTCACCCACACAGCTTTAACAAAACTCTAGTCTCTCTGTGTTTGTGTCAGAGAAACTAACAGACGGAATTATAAGCACCAAGCGAAAGATAAACTAGGATCAAACTCGTTCATCCGTTCATGAGCCTGTTCCACTGGCCACTCCAGTGGTGTCTGGATACAGATCCTGCAGTAAAGTGAGTAAGAACTTTCTTTAAGGTTCTCCATGTCAAAGGTGGATGATGACCATGGCCACACACTTCTCAGGTCTCATCTTGTTTTCGTTTTATTCAGGCTTTCCTGGATGTTTAATTTAGCACTAAATTTAAGTGCCGGACAATCAGTTTTAATCAGTGATCAGAGGAGTATAAGATTTCATTGTCTCAGAGCTTCAGTACAGAAGCTAAAGAAGCATACTTCAGACACCAAACGTGTCATGGGAGATGGAGTACAGCTGGGGGGCTTGGTTAGGAATTTGTGAATGCTGACTTAAGTACCTTTTTCATTTGTTGAGGAAATTGCAGAATGACCTTCTTCCTGCAATTTCCTTTCTTACGGCTACTCTTAAGTCTGCATCCTCTGTTATTTCCCCTCATTTAGCTCATGATTTAATCTTTGCTTCTCATCAGGCACCGTTCCTCCATCTCTCAAAATAGCTGCTGTCACTCCTATATTAAAGAAACCTGGGTTGGACCCGTTCTCCTAAAGGAACCTGGTTTCTACCTAACTTCACTGGCCAACTACAGACCAATCTCCAATCTGTGTGTGTTGGCGTAGAGGGGAGGTGTTGGCGTTGGCGTAGAGGGGAGGTGTTGGCGTTGGCGTAGAGGGGAGGTGTTGGCGTTGGCGTAGAGGGGAGGTGTTGGTGTTGGCGTAGGGGGGAGGTGTTGACGTAGAGGAGAGGTAACGGCCGTGCGCCTGCAGGTGCGGCAGTGTTTGGAGATGCGGGTGAGGCAGCTGGAGTCGTACCCTGAGTTACTGCAGGCTGCAGAACAGAACCTGCAGCTCAGCCAGGAGCAGCTACAGCGCTACGAAAACACCATCTCCAACAAGACTGAGACCATCAGACAGCTCAGCATGCAGGTCTGTGAGCGAGAGTGTGTGTGTGTGTGTGTGTGTGTGTATATGTATGTGTGTGTATATGTATGTGTGTGTGTGTGTGTGTGTGTGTATGTGTGTGTTATAGGGCCGTCATAGTTACTTTCACACAATCTAACAAACTTAAATTACTTTCGACTCATTATTTTAATGCAATCCAAGGCATTTTGCAGTTGCATAACAATCTAGAGCTGATGTGATGAATCGATTTATTAATTTTTATAGATAAATCACAGAACAGCAATGATGATAGTTGTCAGTTTAAAATGACGATACTGTCTGTTAATTCTTCTCGGGCTATCTTACAGTAAAGAAACAGAAGTTCAGTCATGTGCATTTCTTTCTGTTTTTAATGCGTAATTTCATTCCTTATTTTACTGTATCAAGGAATGCGTCAAACAGAGACTAATCAGATCATGATCATGGGGCAGTCGTGGGCTGGAGGTCAGGGAACTGGCCCTGTGACCGGAAGGTCACCGGTTCGATCCCCAGAGCCGACAGTCCATGACTGAGGTGTCCTTGAGCAAGACACCTAACCCCCAACTGCTCCCCGGGCGCCGTGGATAGGCTGCCCACCGCTCCGGGCAAGTGTGCTCACTGCCCCCTAGTGTGTGTAGCTATTCACTATTCACTTCACTGATGGGTTAAATGAGAAGGTGAAAATTCCCTGTTGTGGGACTAATAAGGGTCACTTAATCTTAGTCAAATCAAATGAAGAAAGTTTGAATGTTTACTCCTGTACAGGCTTTGTTATTGTTCAGTTAAAAACAGTTAATTATTACAGTAATTTATGTATAATAAAATCCATTGTGACGGCACTAGTGTGACTGAGTCTGTCTCTCTGTATTTAGGAGTGGCAGCTAGACCAGAAATTAGCCAGAGATGTGTCTATTTGCATTGCCTATTTCTGACCACCAGGTGGCACTAATGTTTTTCTGTGTGTACTGTACTGCCTGTGTGTAGTGTACTCAGTTAGTCCCCCTTAATGAGGTTAAACCTGTGAAGTGAACCCCTCTGCAGGCCTCCTGGTGGCCATTCCAGCAGAATGGAAATGATGTCATCAAATAATTGTGTTGATATTAACAAATTAATGATTAGAACTGGAATTAAAATGTAATTAATGTTTAAAACAATTACATTTTTAAATATTGTAATTAGAAAATGGGTACTGGTCAGTAACTGCCCAACACTGACCCTAACTCTAGCTGCATGTTGGGTTATGGTCAGTAACAGTCCAACAATGACCCTAACTCTAGCTGCATGTTGGGTTATGGTCAGTAACAGTCCAACACTGACCCTAACTCTAGCTGCATGTTGGGTTATGGTCAGTAACTGTCCAACACTGACCCTAACTCTAGCTGCATGTTGGGTTATGGTCAGTAACAGTCCAACACTGACCCTAACTCTAGCTGCATGTTGGGTTATGGTCAGTAACTGTCCAACACTGACCCTAACTCTAGCTGAATGTTGGGTTATGGTCAGTAACTGTCCAACACTGACCCTAACTCTAGCTGAATATTGGGTTATGGTCAGTAATTGGATTATGGTCAGTAACTGTCCAACACTGGACTTACCTCTAGCTGAATATTGGGTTATGGGTTAACTCTAGCTAGTAACGCAGCAACACTGACCCTAACTCTGTCTCTAACACTGACCTTAATTAGCTGGATATTGGGTAATGGTCAGTAACTGTCCAACACTAACCTTAACTCTAGCTGAATATTGAGTTATGGTCAGTCATTGTCCAACACTGACCCTACCTCTAGCTGAATGTTAGGTTATGGTCAGTAACTGACTAACACTGACCCTAGCTCTAACTGAATATTGAATTGTGGTCAGTAACTATCCAACACTGACCCTAACTCTGTTTCTAACACTGGAGCCTAAATCCAGTTGAATATTGAGTTAGGTTCACTAACTGTCTAACCCCGACCTTAACTCTAGCTGGATATTGGGTTATGGTCAGTATTTGGATTATGGTCAGTCACTGTCAAACACTGACCCTAACTCTAGCTGAATATTGGGTTATGGTCAGTAACTGTCCAACACTGGGTTTGCAGGTGGATGGACATGCAGAGAAACTGAAGTCGTCTCTGGAGATGAAAGATTCCATAAAGGAGGCAAATGCTCAGCTACAGCAGAAGGTGGACTCCCTGCAGAAGTGAGTGGTTAAAACTGGGGGTAATATTATTATTATTATTTTTATTATTATTTTTATTATTATTATTATTATTATTATTATTATTATTATTATTATTATTAATAGGGGCAGAAGTAGAGACCAGTCACCCCGAGCAGACCTTTAGTGGAATTTCCCTGCAAAACCACCTCCTTCCGTTCTCCTTCTTCTCTTTGCTGACACCGATTGAACAGAAAGGTGGAGGAGGTTCAGAGTGAGAACCAGGAGCTGATCAGCAGACTGAGCAGCCAGGAGGGGACGCTGCAGTACAGCAGCAGGCAGCTGGAGCAGCGCTCAGCTGAGTGTCAGGCTCTCCGTCGGCAGCTAGAGAGCGCTCTCACAGATGTCGCACAGCAGGTGGGTCAACTCCCAGCAAGCTACAGGACAGAGAAAGCCCTGCCCACAAAACACAGGCACATGCGTTGCTAAGGCTAGAATTGGAATTGGCATTAGAATTAGAATTGGAATTGGAATTAGAATTAGAATTGGAATTAGAAGGCCTGAATGCCGTTTTTCACTGAGGTTTAACTGAAAATAGTGACACAACATTGACGCAACTAAATAGCCTGCCAGTTGACCGATGAGCTCTGTAAAGCGACCTTAAGCTTTAAAAAGGTGCAATAAATAAACAAAATATTGTTATTAAAATTAAAAACATCTGACCGGGCCTTTACCCATGGGTCTCGGCCAGGCTCAGCCCGAAAGAGCTACATGGGACCACTCTCTCATGGACCCACCACCCGTGGGAGAGGCGCTAATGGGGATCCAGTGCAATGTGAATTGGGTGGCGGCCGAAAGCGGGGGCCTTGGTGTTCCGATCCTCGGCTAATGAAACTGGCTCTCGGAGCATGGAACGTGACCTCTCTGGCAGGGAAAGAGCCTGAGCTAGTGTTTGAGGCTGAGAGATACCAACTAGATATAGTTGGGCTCACCTCAACACATGGCAGGGGCTCTGGAACAGACTCTCTAGAGAGGGGTTGGACTTTATTCCACTCTGGAGTTGTCCAGGGTGAGAGGCAGGAGTGGGCTTACTCATAGCTCCCCAGCTCAGCGCCTGTATGTTGGGGTTTTCTCCGGTGGACGAGAGGGTTATTTCCAGTTATGCTGCTGTGCCTTCGGGTCAGGGAATGGGCTCTGACTGTTGTCTGTGCTTATGCACGGAATGGTAGTTCGGTGCACAAGCATAAGCACCGACCCTGGAGGGGGTACTGGAAAGTACCCCCTGTGGGAACTCCATTGTCTTTCTGGGTGACTTCAATGCTCACGTGGGCAATGACAGTGAGACCTGGAAGGGCATGATTGGGAGGAACGGCCTCCCCGATCTGAACCCAAGTGGTGTTTTGTTATTGGAGTTCTGTGCTCACCACAGTCTGTCCATAACAAACACCATGTTCGAACACAAAGGTGTGCATAAGTGCACATGGCGTCAGGACTCCTTAGGCCGCAGTTCATTGATCGACTTCGTAGTTGTGTCATCGGATTTGCAACCATGTGTTTTGGACACCCAAGTGAAGAGAGGAGTGAAGCTGTCAACTGATCACCACCAAGTGGTAAGTTGGATCAAAGCTGCACTATGATTCTAAGTTTTGGGGATTTGGAGACCTCTCTGGTGGAAAGGTGTAGCTGCACACAGAACATTTTGTAAGGTGGGTTACATGTTCAGCCAGCTTCCCTAAATGGATAAATCTGATGTTTAAAGGAGAATTCAAAGAGAATTTGAATTCTAAACCTGGTGAAGGAGCCTCTTCTGAGGAAACAAACAAAAAACTCAAACTAAATGAAAACTAAATATCTTTCTGATTTTTAGCACTGTAATAATGCTGGTGTATATGTGTGTAGGTGTGTAAGGTGAAGGAAAAGGCCTCCTCCAGAGAAAACACTCTACAGTCCAGAATCCTGGAGCTGGAGGCTGAGAAGAACCGACGAGAAAATGAACTTAGGCAGCTCAGACTCAGCAAAGTGTCCGTGAGTATCACAGAATATACACATCTGTATATCATCACTCTCAGAATAAACAGGAGAATGAAAAAACCCTATTAACTTGTAATAGCGGAAAACGTAAGAAGATTTTATTCTTTTCTATTGGTCCATTCATCATGACTTCTTAACACAATGATAAACGTTAACTAGAGTTTTTAAATTGTGCAAAAAGGTGACAATTGTCATACATATACACACGTTTATACAAGCTTGGGGATCTGCCCTGAATGAGTATTTAAATTTTGGTGGCTGTTGGGTAAAGTTAATAATATTACTGGTGTTTGTGCGAAAATGAATATAACTCGGGAACGAGGGATGAAAAAATGACAAGTAGAGGAGTGCGGGTCAGCTGTGGATTAGATCTTGTGGACCTGCCCTGAATGAGAGTACATGTACTTTTGTCGGGGAAAAGGAGAGATGAGGCTTTGTCGAGTTAGAAATTGAATGGGACTCTAAGGGAGGAACGAGGGATAAAAAAAACGACAAAGAGAAGAGTGCGGCTCAGGATGGCGGTGGATTAGAGGTTGGGGGCCTGCCCTGAATGAGTACATGAATTTCGGAGGCTGTCGGACAAAGAAGTAATAGAGTTTGAGTGGTGGTGAAAATGAATTGGACTCTATGGGATGGAAAAAAATGAGAAACGGATGAGTGCCGGTCAGAACAACAGTGAATTTGTGCTTGGGGACCTGCCCTGAGATAGTGTATGCAAAACGGTGTCATTTGGGCAAGCAGAATACCGTAGATGGGCATGCAGTTTGTCACCCCATTCATTCTCTATGGGAAAACATTTCACAAACTTCCATTGCTACACGGTATCCATGCTTTCAATCAAAACGTTGTATATAAGCGCACCTCCCACAATCAGACCGGACATACTGGAGTTGGAGCAGTGTTGATATTTCAAAACGTACAGCAGAAAATAAGAATAAAAGATGAGAATAATATAAATCTGATAACAGTATAGTTACGCATTGCTTTAGCGGAATTACAGGCTGCACTGTTCCTCTGTGTGTTTTTTGGGTTCTCCTTACAGTATTTCTGCAGGTGGTTAATGAAGGGTTGAGCTTGTCCTGCATTAGAGGTTAGAGTTAATGAAAGAGCTGGGGAGGCTGGGGGTGCGGGGTGGCTACATGCGCCTGGTCTGAGTTGTTGCTGCTGTTTGACTCCGCAGATTGAAAAGCAGTTCGAGATGCGTCTGAAGGACCTTCAGCTCAGTCTGGACCAATCAGAAAGCCATAAGCAGAGCATTCAGAACTACGTGGACTTCCTTAAGAATTCCTATGCCACCATGTTTGAAGACACTCTGCCATCGACGTTGGGGTCCTCATACTACCTGAAATAACTCTTCATCTCCTCCCTGTGTTTGTCTTATTCATGTGAGAGGTTGTATTTATACGCTACTGTTGGAAAGTTTGGAATCAGAGTTTAAACCTAAATAAAGTTCAGATTAACGTATAAAGTGATTGTAATTTCTCCATCTTGTTCAACTCCATGGTTTTTAGATCATCAGCATGAAGCATTAAATTTTGTTAGAGGTGTTGGAAATGATGAACTCAAGCTGTAGAAGATCAACCATAAGTTTCTAATGAAATATTCCAGACCTGGAGATTAGATGCACAAAAATGAATATAAATAGTTAAATATTAACTTCAAGTCCCCAAACACAATATTTTCAAATCTGTGTTTTCTATATAAGGTTTTGTTTAATATAAAATAACAGAAATAATGAATGTATGAAATGATGCCAACAGCCACCCATGGCTGGGAATCCAAGTGAGCACAATTGGCCTCTTGCTCTGGGCGGGTAGAATGGCCCCCCGTCTCCCCCATCACTCAGCACGATGCTGGTCAGCGCAGGCGTCTGTTGGCTGATGTAACAGAACTGATAGTTGCCCCCCCCTCGGAGGAAGCCTGTGTGTGCCCTCACCCTCGTAGTGCTGGTGGTATCGTGGGGAGTCCTAAGTAGTGGGTGGAACCAATTATGACTAAATTGGGGAGAAAATTGGTGAACCCCCCTCCCCCCAAAAAAAGGTGATGGCAATCTTATTAATGGAAGTGTATGTGTGTATTTACTGTTTACTGAAGCGAGATACTGAAACTGGTATCAGAGTTTTTGAGAACGGGTCTGATGTTTGTATGACTTTAGATTTTTCTAGTATTCGCAGTAGACGTGAGATATAGTGCTTTTCTAATAGCCGTGCCTGTTTGCCAGATGCAGTGAGGAGATATGAGCTTGTGTTGTTAGTGTCTGAGAGATTACCATGGTATACGGTTTGAGCTAAAGGGTCACAGCTGGCTTGCATTTACTTATTTGTTGTAAACTAACCTCCCTCTGTGGAGTGGCTGGTCCTGGAGGTGCTGCTGGGTGTTGCAGTCTGGAGCTGCATCAGCAGCTTATCCTCTTCACTGCTCTGCGCTGAAACGGATTCAGCCCTGGAGTCTCTGAAACCGTTGCATTCTTTCAGTTCATCTTATTTATTATTATTTATTTTATATACAGTATTGTGCAAAAGTTGTAGCCATCTGTGAGAACGAAGTGTGAAGTCCTCTATCTGGACAGTATCTGTTTATCTATTTTCTATTTATTTAAATGATGGAATTGAACAAATCCATGCTCTTCTAACTGCATCCAGCCAAGCTACATATTCATAACTTTACTAACCGCACATTCTCCTGATTACTGCATTTATGTTTGTTTACTCTAGTTTGTTTACTGAGGTTTTTTACTAGCAGAGTCACACTTACTGCCCAGATAAAACCGTTTTCATGGCTGTCTAATTTTCGCCTGGTAATACTGTATGTATTTATTTCATGTTTACTGACATGACAAAACTGGTGTTGATTAAACGTGGATGTGATCTTTGTGTTTTTAGATTTTTAATGCTGTAATAAATGTGAAATGCAGTGCTGTCTCAAACATCTTTGACATTGCTTCGTTTGCTAGGTGAAGTGGAGAAATATGAAGTAACATTGTTGCACAGTGTGTGTGTGTGTGTGTGTGTGTGTGTGTGTGTGTGTGTGTGTGTGTGTGTGTGTGTGTGTGTGTGTGTGTGAGTGAGTGTATGTCTGTGGTGGACTGACAGCCTGTCCAGGGAGTTTCCTGTTTTCTGCCCAATGACTGCCAGGATATACTCCAGCTCCCCTGTGACTCAGGAGGATAAACAGTTTAGATTGTGTGTGTGTGTGTGTGTGTGTGTGTGTGTGTGTGTGTGTGTGTGTGTGTGTGTGTGTGTGTGTGTGTGCACGTGTGTTAGTGCACAATATTTGAGATGATCACTGTAAGGGACTTTGGCTCAGAGATGTTAACTCCTCAATACTCACGCCCCCTCTCTACGGTACGGGTGGAGAACTGGAGAAATGAATTCCAGCCAGGTTTAGTAGGTGGAGCAGACAATTCCGCAAACCATGCCGACTCTGACCTACCCTTACCCACCCCTGCTCTGCGGAGTGGCAGGTCCCGGGAGCCCTTCAGAGCTGCTGGGTGTGGGAGCCTAGAACTTTAAAGGCTGAATCGCTGATTAACTCTTCTGAAGATGATTCACTTCAGAGAATTGCTTCAGTGATTGAGTTGCTTTAGAGCAGCTTTGTGTTAATGGCACTTTGGTGATTGGTGATTCTGCACTGAACATGTGGAGTAACTACTGCCTGTGTTTGGACGTGCTGTTTGGATGTACTGTAGCTAATTGGAGGAGGTTCAGTCTGAGAACTGAAGAACCGTGAACAGAGGAAAAACACTCGTCCTACTGTTCTAGATCACAAACACCCATTCAGCTCATTCCAGTGGAGCTGCAGAGAACACCGTTACACTGCTCCACAGCCCAATACTGGGGGGCTTTATACTCTAGCCTACACGTGTTGGGCGAAAGGACCTTGCGCAGCAGTTCTGGGGCATCCCATTCTACTGGTGCTTTGGAGATTATACGAGTCATGACTTTACATAAGCAGCTAGACTCACTTATTAGAAGGGCTGTTTGGATACTTTTGAACAGATGGTGTAAATATGCCAGTGGGCCAAACAAGTTTTTCAACATGTTGGTAATTTTTTATTAAACATTTTTCCAACACAGGTGTTCGTATGAGCTTTAGACCAGACATCAGCATTAACTTCATGAAACTAGATTGCTAAGTATTCATAGCATTCCAAGCCATTAAAAAAGTTCTGTGTGTAATAAATGGGGTGTTTCACACTTGGTGGAAGAACTTTTTTTGCAGTAGCAGAAGAAACTCAGTAGAAACTCTCACTGGGCTCAGGTGGAATTTTTGGATTTAAATCTTAAAGATTCTGGAGGTTCACAGACGAATTCTGATCTTCAGCTCCTTCAACAAATTCCCTGTTGGATTTCAGTCTGGGGGTTGATTGGGCCATTCTAAACCTTTTTCTTCATGTGGAACCAACTGAGATTCTTATTTGCAGTATGTTTTGGATTGTTGTCCTGCTAGAAGGTCCACCCATGACTCATCCTCATCATCCTGGTGATTGGCAACAGAAGAATTCTTGGTACATGGCTCTGTTCATCTTCTCTTTCATCCTTTGGATTTTGCTAGTATCATGAGAGGAGAAAAAGCCAGATACCCTGATGCTTCCACCTCTGAACATGATATTTTAGGTCCATGTACAGAGCAGTTCTCCTCCAAACGTGGTGCATAGTATTGTTGCCAAACCTCTGCCTATTGTTTTCTCAGTGAACACTACTTGCTGGCCTTTCTGGAGCTCTTTTCAAGTGGTCCTTGACTCTTGGGCTGCTGACCTTCTGTTAAACGTCTGACTAAAATCTTGCAAGGAGCTCCTGTGTGTGACCAGTCGATGGTCGACTGATGTTCCTTCCATTTATAGATAATGGCCCCAGTGGTGCTTATAGAAACATTTGGAAGTTGAGAGATATTTTGATAACCAGTGCCGATACTGTGCTGCTGACTGTGCTGTTGTGAAGGTCTTCATGGAGCTCTTTGCCTCAACCCTTCATGAGATGTTCTTGCATGACAGCTTGGAGACAGATGATGTGTTTACTCGTGTTAGAAGTCTATCAGTGGTTGCCTTCAAAGAGACTGGGAATTAAATCTGGTGCAAATGAGCAACAAAGTGCTGCTGACACTGGCTCTGGATTTCCCAGCTACACCCTTCCACAATATTGTTCCACTTTTCTTCTTCCTTTTTGTTAAAACTTGGCCAGGGTGTTGTTTTCACTGGAGATGCAGGAATGTCAGTGGAAGTTAGTCCAAGGCTGGGGGCATTCTCTGTTGGGAAACCTTAATATAAAAGATACACAACCATTTATATTGTTCCTCAGTTATTAAATACAGTGTTAGTGCTGTGCAGACTGTAGATGATGAACGTCTGTCCTTCAGTGACATTTAAACAAAGGTCTGTCTGATGACCTTTGACTGTGTTTCTCCAGTTTCCTGTTTAATTGCTGGTGGTGCTGTGTATCACATTAATAGATAAAGACTTGATGGATTTGCTGCTACCCTAGGTCATCGTTTTTGTACAGCAGTAGATAAGAGTTCAGAAACCGCTGTATTTACCCTCAGAAAATGATACCTTTGCAAGTGAAAGTATCTTAAATCTACTTGATGTCTCTAATATTTGTCATGTTGAGTCATTTTAGAAAGTACAATCATCTCACTGCATAGGCAGATCATCTTGCTTACTGGAAGAAATGTGCTTGAAGCAAAACAATATTATTTGCTAATATAGTAAGGACATTAAGTTATGCAGTCTATGTGACTTTGTTGCTGGTCTGCTGTTTTAGCAGCATCTCATGCTGGAAGAACAATCCCAGCTTCTGTAAAGTGTCAAATGGTAAACAGGCCTATGATACAGAAAGTGCAGTGCTGACATGCACTGAAAAGGTGTGTCACTAGTTTGATGTGGACCAAGATGCAAAATATAGGACCACAAGAACCTCAATACACCTCTAGAACCTTCAGAATGTCTCAAAATCAATATTCTATAAACTTATTATAACATTTTGCTGCTTGTTAGACACTCAAACACATTCAGTGAAACTCACTGTTTATCTGCTTCCCCCACAATCAGCTTCTGTCTCTGGTGGTCTTAACTAACTAGAGCTGCAGCCCTGCTCTGCCTCAGGGTGGGGCTGTAGCAGAGTGGTCCACCCAGTTGGTCCTTCATAGCCTAGAAACCGTAACTCTGGCCAGATTCCTCTGAAAAACCTTACAACATAAAATAGCATATTGGGACATCTGAAAGTTGCCCAACTTCCTAACAGTTTGGAGTGAAGAGTGACCATTCCTCATTTCACAAACTGAAGACAGAAAAGGAGACTAGGAAGAGCGCAGAACTGCAGTAGAACAGAGACGTTACAGAAGAGGAACTGTTAAACCAGACACTTTGTTGCCATTGCAACATCAGTGTTGACAGGGTGAGGGACCTGCAGCCAACGCTGAAGTAGCATGGAACTCCTGAATACGAGGAGGTGTTTCACACACTGGTGTGGACCATCATTAACAAGCATATTCTTCAATGGACACCCATGATTTTTGACAGACCAGACTTGGTGTGCACCAGTGTACAGGAGTGTTTATACCTGTCAAGCTAAGGAAAAATGTAGATGGTCCACAAAAGCAAAGCAGGTGTGAAGTCCTGATAATTGTGATTTGTTCCAATAATGAAACCTAACGTCAAAAGTTTCAGACTGCAGGTCAGTGACTGTTACACCAAATGGTGCAAATTTCTCTTCAGCTATGATCCTACATGAATGCATGCAGCATTAAAGTGCCCACAGCTCTCCATAAAACACCAAAGTAGGTTATACAGCTTCCTCGTGGTTGGCATTGCGTGGTTGGTTAGTGTATTGGTTTACACCTTTGCCTTCTACACTGTAGACTGGGGTTCAATCCCCCACTTGGGCAAAACAGCCTACACTATACCAATAAGAGTCCTTGGGCAAGACTCCTAACACCACCTTGGCCTACCTGTGTAAAATGATCAAATTATAAGTCGCTCTGGATAAGAGCGTCAGCTGAATGCCGTAAATGTTCCTCACACTGCAGCACTTCCACATCTGCTGTTGCCCTGCACTTCACAAATGTCCATTCACGTTGTCCATGTCATTGTTTTCTGTATGCCAGCTCCAGATGTGTATATTTTTTTTTCAGACATGATTAAGCAGTCAGCTTTTTTAAAGAGACTTAGACAGCATAGTGTTACAGTAATAACTCCGAAGTTGTTAGAGGGCCTCTTGGTAGTCTCAGGGCCCTAAGCAGCTGCTTATGTTGCTTATTAGGTAGAGCCAGCAATGAGTGCATTTATGTGCCCCTAATAATCCAATCATGACCGGATTTCTGCAGTTATCTGATTATTCAAATGGTCATGTAAACAGCACACACTGATTTCTTAGATAGGAGTAAGGTCTAGAAATCTGATTAAGACATCTGATAAAGAGGCTGGATTTGAGCTCAGTAAATCAGATTTCTCAGTGCTGTAAACTCTTACTCTGATTTCTCTCTGATTTCTCAGTCTGAGCATGTGGGAAAACATACTGAAATAAGCAAGCAGCATCGCCACAAGACGCAGCAAAAGACTTTTGGAGCAACACTGATTCAACACAATTATTCTTTATCTTCTAGATGATGTATGTTCATATTTTCAGGTAAAGCAGCGCAAAGTTTATTTTAAAAAAGCCACAACATGAACTTTGAGTTCTACATTACGTTTCTGTCACATCGTCTTCCGTGAGTTAATTGTGACCCACAGGTTCTCATTATCTGATTATTCAAGTGGATGTAAATTATTTTAAAAATCGGATTTTCTGCAGTTATCGGATTAGTAAGTCCATGTAGTTCTGAATATTACATCAAAAGTGCTTTAATATTGATGGTTCCTTAACCTTAAACAAAGCTTAACACTCTTCCATTACAGAGCCGTAAAACTGAGTGAATATCAGGTTGAGCTTGGCTTTTTAAGTGATCTCCACATGACGCTGAGTGTGCTTTAGTTCCAGTCAATCTGTATAGAGTTACACGTGACCATGTTTGCTGATTTATGTTCTGTTGTTTTCTGGCAGATTCCAGTTTGTTTAGTTGTTCCGTCACAACAGAGAACCGAAAAGCTCACTTGGGATCAAGGACAGATTCAGAATTTGCTGTAATTATCAAATGTGCCCTTTTTTTCTTTAAAGGGTTAAAGAGATGTTATAGAGTTGTTATTTAACAACCAATAAAATGATATATTACAGCACAAGAGCACTTCTCAAGCAATCAGACGGTGTTGAAAATAACTGTTGCTTAAATTTGCATCAGTAAAGAGAGGGAATGTAATCACTTTGGAGGATTGACACTGCTGTCTCCATCATTGAACCTACGACGTTACAGCTCAGGGTGCATTAAACCATTAACAGCTCACAGCTTTAATAGTCTTTGGGGGGATTGTTTCAGTGGGATTTCACATGCTGGTGAATATCTGTTTCACTGGACATCAATGCCCAAACAGCCTTAAGTGAAATTAAGTTTCTTTCATATAAAACATGCAAAGTTCTGTCGTGACAGAACTGAGCTGTAAGCAGGTTTTCCCTTGAAAGGGTTAAGGATTAAAGCAGCAGCCAGGGGATTTCTCTGTCCACCCCCCTTCCTGCAGTCTCACTCGTAGTCGGTGTGCAGGCAGAATGTTTAGATGTGGATCTCGTCTCCATTCAGAAAAGTAGTTTTGTTTCTGTCGAATATCTTCCACATCTGAGGAAGCCATGGACGTCTTCCATCCTTCGTCTGTCAACGAGTCGGACGACTACAACTATGAGGAATATTACAACTTGGAGCCATCGGTGGACTACGGACCTTGCAAGAAGCATCAGGCGAGAGAATTCAGCCAGAGGTTCCTGCCGGTGTTCTACTCGCTTACTTGCGTGCTTAGTGTCATTACTAACGTCAGCTTGATCATAGCGTTCATCTGGTTTAAATCTCTGAGGAGAGCGCTTCCACTCCACATGGTCAGCGCCGATCTCATGTTCACTTTAACTCTTCCTTTCTGGGCAGTTTACGCAGACAGCGAGTGGGTCTTTGGGGCGCCTGCATGCAAGATTGTGACTTTGTTCTACATGGTCGGACTTTACAGCAGTAACCTGTTTGTTGGATGCATGATCCTGCAGAAGTATGTGGACATGGCATGCATGCTCCTGAGCAGTGCCAAGAGGAAGAGAGCACTGTGCGCATTCCTTTGGCTGCTTTCTCTTTTGGCTACAGCTCCACATCTCTACTTCGTGGAGGCTCATGAGTTCCAGGGCCAGAAGATCTGCACCAACCACTTCTTGCATAAGCACAGCTGGAGAATTTACATGAGATTTCAGATGATTGTCCTGGGATTCTGCATTCCTCTCCTGGTTCTGGTCTTCTCCACCGTTTTGATTCTCCGCACCGTGGTCAGGACGACACTTGTGAAGAGGTCCAGGACCTTGATGCTAGTGACAGGATTCACCGTCCTGTTTTTTGTCCTCTGGTTCCCCTACAGTTTGGTCATTTTCTTGCATGCTTTGCAAGAGCTGCATGTCATATCCGAGTGCACCACAAGCCTGCACCTGGATCTGGCCATCGTGGGGACGGAGTGCATTGCGTTCATGCACGTGTACCTGAATCCTGTAGCGTATGTTCTCCTGAACAAGAGGTTCTGGAGGAAGATACGGGGGCGATGCTCGACTCCGAGGGAGAACCTGCTTGGTGCTTCTGAAAGCACAGGCACTGAATCCACCCAGGACAATGCTGTGGAGTTGAAGGCATTTGGGATGTACTCTGGCTCTGAGTCAGAAGGCTCTAACGCAGAGCGACAGGGACACTTCTTACCACACGCGTCGTAGTCCTGTTAATCTGTGAATCTGACTGTGACGACTTCTGTGACTTCCAGATCTGGTACAGCGAAGCTGAGTGGAACAGTTCCCATTCAGGGAAGGAGAGCAAACAGCTGTTTAGTTGGCTATAAGACAATGAAGATGAGCAAAGAAGAATTCTACTCCGCATGTCATTTTAATATCCATTAAAACACGCACTGGTTGGTTGTGGAGGTGTTTATGGGTGGAGATCAGCTCTTTTGTATGAAAAGAAGCCAAAAAGCTGCATGTGAGCTGAGAGCAGCAGTTAGTTTGTTCACAAATAGCTGAAGCCCCACCCCACAGTATCTCTCATCTCTCAGCTGAAGCTTGAATACATGCTGTCAACAACGTAATTGCATGGCATCATAAAATGAGAAGTTCATCATATTTATCAAACTAAAGCAGAACATTTTGTAAGTAAAGTCGTAAACTGAAGCAACTGTTGTAAATTTGGATTGAATCTTTATATGGATAATAAAATACAGATGATTATTATGTATGTTGTTTTTTCAGTTTTCAGCAGTTTCCCTTTATGTTGTGTCAAAATTTCAAGATGAACAGACCAAGAGAAATGGTCCAGAATGACTTCCATTTACTTCCCTTACAAATAAGTTTTTTTTCCTTCTTCTGTAAATCTTTTGTGTATAGATACAGCACTGTGTGAAAGTTTTAGGCAAATAAGCGAATGTTTAACCAGTTGACCTCAGCAGTGAGTTTATCACAATATACACTAGAATAAATTCATATTTATAATTCAGATAAACAGAAAAACAATAAACAGCAACAAGAATTTCTCGGGTCCATATTATTCCTGGACACCTTCACAGCCACCACAGAGACTCGTTAATATCATCAATGACATCATGAGCTCAATTTACTGAGCACTGATTGGTCAAACCAGGAGCTGCTTTTTAACTACATATAATACTGGGCTTCCTCGAGGAGCGGCTTGGAGATGGGTCAACACACACACCAACATCCAGAAAATCACAGTTTATTATATATATATATATATATATATATATATATATATATATATATATATATATATATATATATATATAATTATTAATTAATATTCTATTAATTTTGTTTATTCAAATATTAACACTTTTCTCAGCAAATAAACACAAACTATACAAATAGATGTTGAAAATGTGTCTTGGGTGCCTCAGACTTTCTGCTTGTGACAGCATGAAAATGGTTTCCTGTGACTTTTGACTCACCCTGTGTGTGTGTGTGTATATATATCGCTGTTGTTGAAACAAAACCTGGTATCTTCAAACTGGTGACTTTACAGGAGAAGGAAAAAACCTACTTAACCTTTAATGGAAGTCAATGGAACCAGAGTTTTTCCAAGTCATTTTGAGATGTTTCTTTTAGTCCATTCATCATGAAATTTACACACAGTGTAAAGAGAAAGTTTTTTTTTACTACGCTTTGAACAACACCTCACACTGAACAATAGTGAGTTGCTATGGAGACACAGAGGCATGCGTTACACTAACATTGGCTGTTGTTGATCTTGCACACTGCACGCTCTGCTGAGCCACTCTGAAGCGTTTTTATATGATGTGTTTCTTCACTGAAAATTTGGTCTTTCATTGCATTTAAAGTAGCATTAAAAATCCTGAAAAGTCTGAGTGATTAGAACTCCTTGACGCTGAACACGCTACTGGGAAACTGAAAGTATTTTCTTCTGTCCTTAATGCAAATCACCACCACCCGGCTGAGTCATTTGTTTCCTCTGAGTTTCCTTTGTTTGTGCCAGAAGCCTGGAACTCCCTGTGGCTGCAATCCAGAGGCCGTACTACAGAACCCTCCTATCCTCAGTGCTGAGCTCAGATCTGACTGGTCAACATAAGATTTCTCAAAAAATCATATTTCAGAAGCACATCTGATCATAATTTACAGTTTAATCTTATCTCCAGTTAGGAAACCCTAACCTACTCAGCCAGAGTCAATTATAAACTCCATCATTTATCATTTATAAAGTCATCTATCAAAATTTCCAACATTAGAAACCAGCAGCCTGAATTAACCAGAAGGGGGCGACAAATGTATGGCGAGAGGCTGAACTCTCTCAAAATAATAAGGCATTAGTCAATTTTCCTCTGATGGCCAACATGTGTCAGACATGAAGGCTGAGAAATTACACCGCCATAATGTGGAAACCAGCGAGGCCCAGGCGTGTTTACCTCCAGCTGAACTCGTGACAGTCCTGCTTTCCTGAGCACCTCTGGGTGCTAACAGTGCAGTAATGGGTAATCCGTTTCCTCAGTTCTGTTTCAGGCATTAACGTTTAGGTCCTGATTCCTTTTTTGGGTTCAGTGTCATTCTGCTGTGCTGGTTCGGCTCCTGATCTGCCTCACTGTTGATCACTCCTCTCACGTCGGGCCTTAAGAACTTATTTACAATGAAAAATAAACGAAAAGAGGCGTCGGTTAATATGCCCATTCTTTCTCACCACACTGCAAAACGTGAGCTTGGTAAGATTTATTTATCTAGTCAATAAATCGAACATTTTATTGTGAGATTGTTGTAAACTTTTTAATAAGATTATTAAACTTAAAGTAACATTACCAGATGTCACTATACTCCTAGATACTGTTGTTGGTTTCCATCGCATCTCTTAAAATAATCAATATAATCTGCAAATATAGAGTGCTGTAAAAATAAAACTGCTTTTAATATTAGACCAAGATAAACCCAGAGTGATGTTTTAAATTATGATTTCATTTATTGGAGGAAAAATGCTGTTCAGCCCTACCTGGCCCTATGTGAAAAAGTAATCACCCCCTTAGCTATGAATCAACCAGTTAACCAAATTCAACTGACTGTTGTGTTCAGTTTCACCAGCCACACCCATTTAATGTAAACATCACTGTGTGCAATGTGAAGCAGCTAGAAGGTCTCAGAAGAAGCACATGATGACGTTTAAGACAATATTCCATGGACTGGTACATCGAGCGTGAAACATTTTGAAAGACGTGTCTTGTTTCATCTGGCGTAAAGCTAACGCCGCATTCCACCATAGGAACGTCATCCCAACAGTGAAGCATGGTGGTGGTAGTGTGAAGACCTGTGGCTGCTTTGCTTCTGCAGGACCTGGATGTCTTGTCTTAATTGATGGAGCCATGAATTCTGCTCTTTATCAGAAAATCCTGAAGGAGAATATCTGCCCGTCAGCTTGTGACCTAAAGCTCAAGAGCAGTTGGTTTATACGGCAGGAAAATAATATATTGACTACATTTAAGATTATTTCAATTACCAAGATACCATTTTTTGCAGTCTGAATCCTCAGAATGGAACAGATGCACCATTTAAGGTGGAACTGATAATATAAATAAGAAGACAGTGCTGGTAGATGCGGAAGGTTGTGAGAAGTTTCAGTGCATAGAGGAAATTATTGACTTTTTCAGTCGTTTTTTGAGCTGCTACTTTTGTGCTTCTGCTCAAGCTACTTTTATAAAAAGCTGCTATTGTTTTTTACTGCAGTCATGATTTCACTGCATTACTGGAGGGTGTGTTTAAGCTGTTCTACACTTCTCCAGTCTTACACTCTTTGGCGTGTACTGGAGGTGAACCATTAAGAATCTTTTCCTTATCTGTGTGTTCATAATGTTTATGCCATACAGTAGCCATGTCCTCTGCTTTTACCTGACTGTAGGGCACTTGGCAATCCACCAGTTACTCATGCACATTTAAATTTATGGCATCTGGCAAATGCTCTGACCTCAATTATATTTGAAAATCTGGCAACTTTACAAACATATCTGATTTGGTGGGCAGAAAAAGGACACAGCCAGTAGATGTTGGACCAGAGGAGTTGGATAAGATGAGTCCTTGGGCAAGACTCCTAAGGCCACGTCAGCCTACCTGTGTGAAGTGTTCAAACTGTAGTTTAATCTCTAGATAAGAGCGTCTGCCAAAATATCATGTTACATCATTGATGTCAGCTTGACCTTGTACGGCTGAATCACCACACAACAGCCCCACCACATGCATTACTCAAAGATTTAATTTGACCTTATTTTACAACTATATACTTAACATTATCTAACTTAGATTATCTTATTTTATTGAATTTTGCTGTTCATAATTACCTTATTAACATTGAAATAGCGTTCATTTTCATTACATAACACATTAAAGAGCATTTGGGGGGGGGGGTTAAATTGTTATTTTGGATGTAGGAGCCACATATTCTATTTGATTATATGACAAAGGAGAAATTCAGAGTGAAAAAAGCAAAAGCTTTGAAAACTGATTAAAATCTACAGAGAAAATGAGGCTTGTAGCAACCACCTGGAAGAGCTGGTCAACCACAGAACTGCCCCCATCAGATAAACAGCACTGAAAGCTTTGATCTCTGAGAGAGAGGAGAACATCAAGCTGCTTCAGATCTGAAAACATCCACAGGGGTTTCTGTCCAGCCTTCCACTGTGAGAAGACCACTCAGCACCGTGGGTCTGAAAGGACGTGTAGCTGATCAAGAAGAACCTCACTGAGAAAAGGAGACGGACACACCAAACAAAGAAGCTGGACGATGGACTGACCGCCCCAGAGTCCAGACCTCAGCACCACTGAATGGGTTTGATCAGTTCAGGAAATCATCAACCAGCTTCTCAGACTGAGCTTTAGAGGCGTGTCTCCAGGTTCTTTGAGGAGCTGAAAGGGAAAGACACACTGACTCACACAGCTGAAATTAGAGTGAGCTGCTGAGGATTCTGGGTAATTTTCTGTTATGCCTGTTTCCTCACACTTTCAACTTCATGAATAACAAATGAATGAATGAATGAAGCCTTTATTGTCACATAGTCACCAAAGTAACCAGCGAAATTATGATCAACCCGTCCAAGCACATACAATATGACAAGGGGGGAGACAGGACAGGAAGACAGAATGGAAACAGAGAAACAGAATACATTGGGTGAGGGAGGAGACAAACCCCCCCCAGACTGAGTTCCTAAGGGGAACTCAGTCTAGGAACAGAGAAAAAAACACCTCAGCATTAGCACACAGATCCACACACACAGAGTCCATGACTTGCAATGGGGATGGGGGCGGGGGGGTGTGGACAAACCCAGCGTAGTACGCGGCCATCCGGATCTGCAGCCATGAATCCGGCGCTGATCAACAGACCCGTCATACCATACCAGGGGGGTAAAAGCGGCGAAGGCGTTGGAAGGGGGAGGGGGTAGGAGGGAGGGGAGTGGGGAGTGGAGGGGGGGGGGATAAGGGCCTGAAGAAGGCACCCTGCTCGGCATCCCAGTCCAGGTATCTCACAGTTCGCAGGGTGGTATGGCGATAACAAAGCAAACGCCATGGAGACAACCTTGATCGGGCCCAGGCAGAGTCAACAATCAGCAGATCCAGGGAAGTGGGGGAGGAGGATAAGAGAGGGTCTCGCAGCAGTGTTCCTCTGGGGAAGATGTGATGTACCAGCCAAGGCCAAGGCCCGCGCTGATACGGGGAGCCGAAAGCAGATAAGAAGGTTTGCAGGCTTCGAGCGAGTAGCCGTATTTTTTACGGTAGCTCACCAAGTCCATTGTGGTCACTCCAACGATCCATTTTCCTTTGCAAAGCCGCCAACTTCTCCACGATGTTATCCAGGGTACGACTTACAGTCAATGTCTGAGTGTTGACAGCTCTGCCCACCACGTCAATCATGTCGGGCAGCTTCAAGGGGCCGTGGACAGCTGAAATGAAGAAAAGTGAAGGGTGGCATCGGACCTCATTTCTGAATCCAGCCATACCAGGCAGGTGATTACTGTGGTGGTGGCACTTCAGTAATTGATTTATTCCCCATTTTATTTTTAACTCTGATTGCCACCATAGAGAAAAAGGCTATTAACACATTACTATTATGAACAAACCGATAGGCACAACACCTGATCAACAGCCAAATCAGGGTGTTGGTTAAACAGGTTTAGTATCTTATTTTTCACAGAGCAAAACACAAACTACATAGCAGCATCAGAATCAGTCAGTTTCCTCTGCTTCTTTTACATAAAATAAAATCTTTGTACGACACTTCACTGTACACAATATAAACCAATATACGTATACGGTCATATGCAAAGGTTTGGGTGAAAATGGGTTTGGGTTCAAAAGTACAAACCCCATTTCCCAAAATAGATAGATAGATAGATAGATTCAACTTTATTGTCATTACTCAGTACAAGTACATGGCAACGAAATGCAGTTAGCATCTACCAGAAGTGCAAATAGTAGCAAATAGTGCAAAAAGAGAGTGTGCAAGTGTGCAATAAATAGGCATAGTGCAACATTACAGTATATAGAATAAATTACTTATAGATATGCAAAAAAATAGATTATAGATGTGTAGATATATACATGAACATGTTGGAGATGTACACTGTATAGAATAACTGTTGCGATGTGTTATTTACATGGCAGTAGAATGTTACATTTGTGCGATGGTAATAATAATGAATAAAACAACAGCTCTGATTGGTGAGTGTAGTATGAAGGGCAGTGTTCATAGTCCGCTGTGTGCAGTATGAGTGGTAGTGTTATCAGCGAGGTGTGGAGTTCAGCAGAGTGATTGTGGAGGGAAAGAAGCTGGACCTGAGCCGACTGGTTCTGGCCCGGATGCTCTTGTATCTCCTCCCGGATGGAAGTAGGTTGAACAGTTTGTGGTTGGGGTGGGAGGGGTCCTTAATGATGCTGTGTGCTCTGCGCACACAGCGCTGGTGGTGAATGTCTTTGATGGCAGGGAGCTGCATGCCTGTGATGCGCTGAGCAGTCCTTACTACCCTCTGCAGGGATTTCCTTTCCGCAACAGTGGAGCTACTGTACCACACGGTCACACAGTTGGTCAGTATGCTCTCGATGGTGCATCTGTAAAAATTTGTGAGGATCTGAGGAGACAGCCGGTCTTGTTTTAGTCTCCTCAGGAAGTAAAGACGCTGCTGTGCCTTCTTGATGAGATGGGAGGTGTTGAAGGACCATGAAAGGTCTGCCGAGATGTGGATTCCCAGGAACCTAAAGCTGGACACACGTTCTACCTCTGCTCCGTTGATGTAGACAGGAGAGTGTGTTGGGATGCTGTGCAAAATGTACATAAAACATGATATCCAAATCATTTAAACCCTACATGTAATTGAAAACACCACAAAGGCAACAACTCAAATGTCGACACTGAGAAATTGTATTGTTTTTTGAAAGATACACTATATGTCCAAAAGTATTCACTCACCCATCCAAGTCATTGGATTCAGATGGTCCAGTCACTTCCATGGCCACAAGTGTATAAAGCCGAGCCCCTAGGCCTGCAGACTGCTTCTACAGACATTAGTGAAAGAATGGGTCGCTCTCAGGAGTTCAGTGAGTTCCAGCGTGGTGCCGTGATCGAACGCCACCTATGCAGCAAGTCCAGTCGTGAAATTTCCTCACTACTAAATATTCCACAAAGTGGAAGTGATTGGGAACGACAGCAACTCAGCCACGAAGTGGTCGGCCACGTAAAATGACAGAGCGGTCAGCAGATGCTGAGGGGCATAGTGCGCAGAGGTCACCGACTTTCTGCAGAGTCAATCACTACAGACCTCCAAACTTCATGTGGCCTTCAGATCAGCTGAAGAACAGCGTAGAGAGCTTCATGGAATGGGTTTCCATGGCCGAGCAGATGCATCCAAGCCTTACATCACCAAGCGCAATGCAAAGCGTGGAATGCAGTGGTGTAAAGCGCTGCCACTGGACTCTAGAGCAGTGGAGACGTGTTCTCTGGAGTGACCAATCACGCTTCTCTGTCTGGGAATCTGATGGACGAGTCTGGGTTTGGCGGATGCCAGGAGACGGTACTTGTCTGACTGCATTGTGCCGAGCGTAAAGTTTGGTGGAGGGGGGATTATGGTGTGGGGTTGTTTTTCAGGAGTTGGGCTCAGCCCCTTAGTTCCAGTGAAAGGAACTCTTAAAGCTTCGACACCAAGAGATTTTGGACAATTTCATGCTCCCAACTTTGTGGGAGCAGTTTGGGGACGGCCTCTTCCTGTTCCAACATGACTGTGCACCAGTGCCCAAAGCAGGTCCATAAAGACGTGGATGAGCCAGTTTGGTGTGGAAGAACTTGACTGGCCTGCACAGAGTCCTGACCTCAACCCCATAGAACACCTTTGGGATGAATTAGAGCAGAGATTGTGAGCCAGGCCTTCTCGTCCAACATCAGTGTCTGACCTCACAAATGTTCTTCTGGAAGAACGGTCAGAAATTCCCATAAACACTCCTAACCCTTGTGGAAAGCCTTCCCAGAAGAGCTGAAGCTGTTATAGCTGCAAACGGTGGGCTGACATCACATTAAACCCTATGGATTAAGAACGGGACGTCACTCAAGTTCATAGTGTGTGAAGACAGACAGCCGAATACTTTTGGCAATGGAGTGAAAAATATTTGCCCATTTTGATTTTGACACCAACAATATGTCCCAACTTTTTTGGAATCTGTTTTTGGCATCAAATTCAAAATGGGCAAATATTTTTCAACAAAAATAAAATTTCTCAGTTTCAACATTTGAAGCATTTGCACTGAAATAGGGTTTAAATTATTTCCACATTATTGCATTTGGTTTTTCAATTACATTTCTCACAGTGTCCCAACTTTTTTGGAAATGGCACCATATGAAATGTGCTGTAACCTTTGGACAAGCTGTATTTTATGTTTCAGTTTTCCCCCAGTGTATTAAATGCAGTAAATAAACAGTGACCCTGTAGATTTTCTGTATATCTGCATACATTTGACCTAAGATTTCATCAGATTTTCACTCAAGTCCTAAAAGCACATAAAGACAAACAAATTAAACAAATGAGACAAAAATATTTGATTTGCTCATTTATGCGTTTTAGGAATAGCAGATAATTTGAAGGTGCAATTACAGCCAGGTGATTTATCTTACTCTCTTATGATCTTACTGGCCTGGTTTATGACCTGAGGCATGAGATTTCCATACAGCATGATCTAGAACATGTGCAAGGTATGCTGACTGGCTTGTACTCAGGACCTGAACTGCACCCTCCTGTTTAAAGCTTCTCAGTCTTATCATTAAGGTCTAGAAAGCTGTTATCCATCCAGGAGACATTAACATTTCTTTACATGGCTGTTCATGTTCGGTAACTACATCCTCAAACCAGAATGCTTGATTAAACTCTACCTTCAAACGTTTGTTCCTCTTGTCCGACATACATAGGTGATGGTAGCATAGGTCAATGTGCACACCCAGGTGATAGCTAATACCACTGTGCTGTGCCAAGGAGCACATACTGCTGCAGGGGAATGTACGTCCAGGTAGTTGAAGCCTGGAAACAAGAATTAAAAGTAGGTATAACTTCCAACCATCAGGCTGACTGTATCCAGGACAACTTACCCACGATGTGAATTGTGAACAGTGGTGGTTGACTTGATTGACACTGAGTGCATACATGAGAAACAGTTTGATAACTGTGGAAAATCTAATATAGCGTAATATGTGTAGATTGTAGATAATGTAGAAAACTCCAGATCTAAATCTTCAGGGTTGAATGAAATAAACTCCACAGACTTCAGAATTCAACTCCCCTTCTCCTCAAGGGCCGTCAACTCACCAACGACCTAAATGAGTTCTGCGGCAGATTTGTAGACATTCTTCAGACTTTCTCTGCCAGTGCCCCCAGCCTGGCTCTCTCCCCTCTATTCTCTCACTCATCTCACCATAATCATCAGGATGTTAATAGGCTTTTCAATAGACAGAAGGTGGGAAAAGCTCCAGGGCCAGACTGAGCCTCTCCATTCACTCTAAACCACTCCTGTGACCAACTTATGCCAATTTTCACCAACATCTTCAACAAATCACTAGAACTTTGGTCTGTTCCAACAGGCTTCAAAACATCTACCATCATTCCAGACCCCCCCAAAATGAACATTACTGGACCACAGGCCTGACCTCTGTAGTTATGAAGTTCTTTGAACGACTGCTCCTAACTTACCTAAAGGACCATTACAGGACCCCTTGCCATTTGCAAACAGAGCAAACTGGTCTGTTGACCAAGTGGTCAACTTGGCCCTTCATTTCATGCTATAGCATCTCAACATTCCTGCTTCTATGCTTCTAACATAGAGGCTGGCTTATCCCAGGTGAGGATTGAACTGGCAATTTCCACATTAGAAACCTGGCAAGTACTGGGATAAACCACCAGACACAGAGACAAACACAACTGCAGGTCAGTAAAGAAAGCATCAAACTCCAGACTGAGCGGTGAGCTATGGAAGAGGAAGCCTCAATCAGCTCCTGATTTTCTGACTCCTCCTAGTGATTAGAGGCGGCCTAGTAGGAGGCCAGGATGTTGCAACGCTAGCATTCTGTTTGTGGACTTTAGCTTGGTATTCGACACCATACTGACAAAGCTACTGCAGGTGAAACTGTCCCAGTTGTCTGTATCAGATGCCATCTGCTAGGGAATCATGGATTTCCTGACAAACAGGAGTCAAGACGAAGATGTGTGGCTTGGAAAACACACATCAGACCCCCAGAACCTCAGTACCAATGTACCACAAGGTCATGTGCTCTCAGTCTTTCTCTTCAGTCTCTATAGCAATGACTTTGTCTCAAGGGAACCAGCCGTGAAGATTCTGAAGTTTGCAAATGACAACACCATGGTGGGCTTCATAGCCAACGAGTATGAGTCTGCCTACAGACGGGAAGTTGAGCAGGTGATCTCCTGGTGCAGCAGCAAACACCTGCTGCTCAACACACAAAACGCTGTAGAGATGGTGGTGGGCCTCAAGCATAAGGCCTGCCCTCCCCATCCACATCAGTGTGACTGTAGTTTCCACTATGGGGTCACTCAAGTTCCTGGGCACCACCATATGGGAGAGGAACATGGTCTCCATCACCAAGAGAGCTCAGCAGAGAATGTTTCTTTCTGACACAGCTGAAGAAATTCAAACTGCTGCAGAGCCTGATGACCCAGTTCTGCACAGCAATCATCGTCATGTCAACTACAACTACATAATCAGGACAGTGGAAAGGATCGTGGAATGGAGTCTGCCAACACTGACCTCTTTTGAGGTCTTTTGAGCAATTGTAGAAACCTGTTTATATGTCCACTTGATTAATTGGGTAACTGTCCAAATAACATGTAAACACCCTAGTAAGTCTATTCTATATATTTTTATTTGTTAAGTTGCACTTGAAACTCCTTGACCCTGAAGGGGTGGGTGGGTGGATCCAGGTGATATTCCACCAAGGGCAAGGAGTAAAAGAGTCCTGGTGATTGGCTTTCGTGAGCTCTTATCTTAGAGATAAAGACAGCCTTGATCCTTCTCTTTCTGCATTTAGAATGACTATGTGGAAAGCATTGTAAAATAATATTCACTGAATCATTGGCTGAAGACCACGAGCAAGGACAAAAAGCTGAATAGGCTATCAAGAATACCTCCTTTAATTTTTGGCCTGTGGGAGTCAGATAGTGATCTTATAAAGCTATAAAACATGAATCGCTTGCATTATATCAACACACAAAATTTAATTAAGTTGATAAGATGACATTTTTGGAGTTTTATCAGTTTGCTGTCCATACACTGTTATGAGATTGATATAAGAAAAAAATGTAACATGGATATTTTTGTAGGTAAACAAATACAAAGTCTAAAAAGATTGAGTAGACGAGTAGGGCATGCTTTCAGACATCTTATTGTGTTCTTATAGAAACCCCATCTGAGAGTTTTGACAGCATTCAGACCGATATTTCTAACCCTGAAGACTTTTTGTACCTTTTTTTTTCATCATAAATATCTTTTCTCTTCAACCCCAGTTCCAGTGAAGTTGGGACGTTGTGTAAAACATAAATAAAAACAGAATACGATGATTTACAAATCCTTTTCAAACGATATTCAACTGAATCCACTACAAAGACGAGATATTTAATGTTGAAACAGATAAACTTTATTGTGTTTTGCAAATATTCACTCATTTTGAATTTGATGCCTGCAACACGTTCCAGAGAAGTTGGGACAGGGGCGTATTTCCCACTGTGTTACATCACCTTTCCTTTAACACTCAATAAGCGTTTGGGAACTGAGGACACTGATTGTTGAAGCTTTGTAGGTGGAATTCTTTCCCATTCCTGCTTGATGTACAGCTTCAGTCGCTCAGCAGTTTTTTTGAGCTTCATAATCCGCCACACGTTTTCAATGGGAGACGGTCTGGACTGCAGGCAGGTCAGTCTAGTACCTGCACTCTTTCACTACGAAGCCATGCTGTGGCATGCAACATGTGCAGAATGTGGCTTGGCATCGTCTTGCTGAAATAAGCAGGACGTCCCTGAAAAAGACGCTGCTTGGATGGCAGCAGATGTTGCTCCAAAACCTGTATGGACTTTTCAGCATTAATGGGGCCTTCACAGATGTGCAGGTTACCCCTGCCATGGGCACTAACACCCCCCCCCCCCCCCCAACATCAGAGATGCTGGCTTTTGAACTTTGCGCTGAAAACAATCCGGACAGTCCTTTTCCTCTTTGGCCCTGAGGACACGACGTCCATGATTTCCAGAAACAGTGTGAAATGTGGACGTGTCAGACCACAGGACACTTTTCCACTCCGTGTCAGTCCATCTCAGATGAGCTCGGCCCAGAGAAGCCGGCGGTGTTTCTGGGTGGTGTTGATATGTGGCTTCGCTTTGCATGGCAGAGTTTTAACCTGCACTTGTAGATGGAGCGACGAACTGAGTTCATTGACTGTGGTTTTCCGAAGTGTTCCTGAGCCCATGTGGGAATATCCATTACAGAATGATGTGGGTTTTTAATGCAGCGACGTCTGAGGGATCGACGGTCATGGGCATTCAGTGTTGGTTTTCTGCCTTGCTGCTTACCTGCAGAGATTTCTCCAGATTCTCTGAATCTTTTGATGATATTATGGACTGTAGATGATGAAATCCCTAAATTCCTTGCAGTTGCACGTTGAGGAACGTTGTTCTTATACTGTTGGACTATTTGCTCACGCAGTTGTTCACTAAGTGGTGAACCTCGCCCCGTCCTTGCTTGTGAACGACTGAGCCTTTCAGGGATGCTCCCTTTATACCCAAACATGAAACCTCTTTCCAATTAACCTGTTCACCTGTGGAATGTTCCAAACAGGTGTTTTTTGAGCATTCCTCAACCTTCCCAGTCTTTTGTTGCCCCTGTCCCAACTTCTTTGGAACATGTTGCAGGCATCAAATTCAAAATGAGTGAATATTTGCAAAAAACAATAAAGTTTATCCGTTTGAACATTAAATATCTCGTATTTGTAGTGTATTCAATTGAATATAGGTTGAAAAGGATTTGCAAATCATCGTATTCTGTTTTTATTTATGTTTTACACAATGTCCCGACTTCATTGGAATTGGGGTTGTAATATCCCTCTCTCTTTCTGTAATATAGCACCTTAAGTACAGCCTCCACCTGGTGGGCTATTGCAACAAAGACTTTTTACAGCAGGTGTTATCACAGAGCAACTGTACAGAAAAAATCCAGGTCCGAGTCCCCATCAGCAAATAATAATAGTGGCAAGAAAAACTCCCTAAGAGCAAGAGGAAGAAATCTTGAGAGGAACCAGGACTCAAAAGGGAAACCCGTTCTCCGCCGTTCTCTCTCTGTATGGCAAAACTATAAAAATAAGGTCCAGGTTAGAATAAGCAGAGGGGAGGGGCCTGAGCTTAATCACAGACAAGCTGAAGCCATGAGCAGTCAGTGTGGGTGGCACTAGAGAGAGAGGAGAGAATGATGGGCTTTCTGCTGCAAATTCTGCTGGCTCTGTTTGTCTCTCTGCTAGGAGGGCTTTATCTCCTGGGAGCCTTCCGTCGGTGGAGACCAGGGGAACCCCCACTGGATAAAGGCCCTCTACCCTGGCTGGGACATGTGCTGGAGTTCAGGAGAGACACCGCAAAGTTCCTGGAGAGAATGAAGAAAAAACACGGTGACATTTTCACGGTGCAGCTGGGAGGGTTTTACTTCACTTTCCTGACGGATCCACATTCCTTCGGTTCGGTGATCAAAGAGGCGCGTGCAAATCTAGACTTCACCGAGTTTGCACGGCATCTGGTCAAGCAAGTATTTGGCTACGTTTGCATAGATGATGACCACAAGTACTTCCAGACCTCCAGCAACAAGCATCTGATGGGGGATGGGTTGGTTGTAATGACTCAGGCTATGATGAACAACCTCCAGAACCTCATGCTGCACAGCATTGGCTCCGGCGACAACGGCAAACCGTGGCAGGAGGCCGGGCTCTTCTACTACTGCTACAACATCGTCTTCCGCGCTGGTTACTTGGCGCTGTTTGGAAACGAGACTGCAAAAACTTCAGGAAATTTGGAGAAAGCCAAGGAAACGGACCGAAATCACTCAGATGAACTCTTCACCGAGTTCCGCAAGTATGACCAGCTCTTCCCCAAACTGGCATATGGGGTACTGGGGCCCTCGGAGAAGATGGAGGCTGAGCGGCTGAAGAGGCTCTTCTGGAACATGCTGTCAGTGCAGAAGATCAATTCCAAGGAGAACATCAGCGGTTGGGTGATGGAGTTGCAGCAGGTACGGGCAGAACAAGGCATGGATGAAATCATGCTGAACAGATGCATGTTACTTCTCTTGTGGGTGTCCCAGGGCAACACGGGTCCTGCCAGTTTCTGGCTGCTCCTGTTCCTAATGAAGCACCCCGACGCCATGAAAGCCATCAGAGGCGAGGTGGAGGAGGTTCTCCGTGAAATGGGGCAAGAGGTGAAGCACGGTGGACCACTGATCAACCTGACCAGAGACATGCTGCTCAAAACCCACATTCTGGACAGCGCAGTGGAGGAGAGCCTTCGCATGACAGCTGCCCCCGTCCTCACCAGGGCCGTCCTGCAGGACACGACTCTAAAAATGGCCAATGGGCAGCAGTACAGCATCGCCGTGCAGATGGACCCAGAAGTGCATCCTGACCCACATTCCTTCAAGTACAACCGCTTCCTCTCGGCTGAGGGGGGCAAAAAGACCGACTTCTACAAAGGGGGTAAGAAACTGAAGTACTACACCATGCCCTGGGGCGCCGGGTCCACCATGTGCCCTGGAAGGTTCTTCGCCACAAACGAGCTGAAACAGTTTGTGTTCCTCATGCTCACGTATTTTGAATTTGAGCTGAAAAACCCAGATGAGAAGATTCCAGACATTGACACCAAGCGATGGGGATTTGGAACCATGCAACCGACGCGGGACATCCAGTTCAGATACAGGCTCAGGTTTTAGGTTCACTCCTTAAAAGAGGTGCCACAAAGGGCTCCTTGAGAGATGCCGCACCAGAACCACTTTGGGCTTCCTATTTGGAGGTTCTTTAAATTTTAGTAAAGGTTCATGTGGGAATCAAGAGTGGTTCTTCCGCTGCGTTGTGCAAAAATAAAAAACAATTTTGGAGACTTTACTTTTAATTTTGTGGAATAACAGCTTGCTTGTGCAATGTTCTGTTAAACCACTCAACTCATTTAACTCTTTGCCTTGCAGGATATGTGATTTTTAGTTTGATTAGAAAATAAGTTTCCCTAATCGATATTGACTCAATGTTTTAAATTAAGATCACAAGCCAATGGCACTTGTGCAAGGTTACACAGGAGAAAATAAACTGATTGCATTCACAGCGCATGTGCTTTCTTTTCACAAAACATTTTCTAATTCCAAACAGAAAGCCAGGCTGTAAACACGGTTAAAATAAGTCGTGAACATGGATTCTGTTCATGTGCTCCAAGACGTGGCGATTCCATCACAGCTTTTCAGCCCATCAATAAACACACCAAAGATAAAATAATGTGGTGAAATCTTTTTCACTTTGCTGGCAAATACGGATTTGAGAGTTTCAGTGATACGAATCAAAGTAAGACTCAATGGGACTGGAAAAGACGAATTGATTGCATTCACAGTGTTTTCCTATGACTGAAATAATCCAAACTTTTTGCATGTTTCTTCGTGGAAGAGAAAAGGGCCTGGCTACAAACTTAAAGAAAGCATGACTAAAGCACGGGACAGTCATTCCACTCATACAGGTTCCTGTATGTAACATTATATGGTTATAGTGGGCACTATCGGACAAGCAGCAGGCCCTGGTCTTTTGGTGACCTTTGGTTTGACTAGAAGGATGTCAGTATATGACTTGGAGTAGCCTAAGAAACACTAGTGATAGCACAAGACTCATCAGCTGAGAGGAAACAACAAGAGCTTTTGCTTTCCAGCTGTCAGTCTGTCAGGATCAATGATGTTAATGTTTAACGCAGTAAACACAGTTTAACTGTGCACTTTATCTTTACTATGGAAACTGATCGGTCACATGTGGATGAGAGTGAAGCCCTTCATTCACACAAAGCACTAAAATTCTAGAAACATGAAGTGCTGTAAAACGTCTATTGTTAAACAAGTAGCCAGTAAGTTACGGTCAAACTATGGTAAGTCATTTCTAGTTTACCGTGAAATTAATTATGGTACAATTTGAAGTGCCATAAAGCTAATTACAGCAATTTCTTCATGCTGTGTGATAAAGTTCAATATTTTTAATGGGCCCATAGAACTAACAACAGCACATCTACTGGATAATGAAAAGCATTAGGCACTATGTTATATCTTGTATCAGCTCTTGTAATGCAGGGAAAACACAGATCATCAGTCAAAAATAACTCATTTATTGCAATAAAACGATAATAAAGCTAAATCGCTGCAATAAAACAACTCTGTTTCATTCAGTCTTCACGGTTGCTCATGTAGGCTTTAGATCAGTCAACCAGCCTTGCTGGTTTGATAACCTGAGCTGACGGGATGTGACTGCCCTCCCATTGTGTGTGTTTCACTGCACAGATGGGTTGGATTGCAGAGGGGAGCGTGAGAACGTTGGCAATAGGCATATAAAATAAAACATGGTTTCTTACGAGTAATTTGATGGGAATGAAGCAGAACTTCAAGTCTTGTTGCTGCAGTGTTGACTGTGACATCCCCACCTGCAGGTCAAGATGACAGCAGGCCAGCCACTGGTGAAGATTACAGCTGCTGTTTAGATTTGAGAACAACAGGCGTCCCATCCAACCAGAGAGTCATGAACAAGATAACAGACCGCTGGCAGGTCAATGTTTGACTGAAAACGTCTCCAGTCATCTGGCTCTCTGCGCTCTCAGTGTGAGTTTAAACATGAAATACACTGCAGAGTCACTGCAGAGTTCGAATAGAATTAAATGGCCTTTTGTGCCAGATACACCAACCGGTCACTTCATTAAGACCACTCACTACGCTCACTGTCCATTTTATCAGCTCCACTTACTGTATAGCTGCACTCTGTAGTTCTACAGTTACAGACTGTAGTCCATCTGTTTCTCTGATACTGTGTTACCCTGTTCTTCAGTGGTCGGGACCCCCATAGACCCACACAGAGCAGGTACTATTTGGGTGGTGAGTCATTCTCAGCACTGCAGCAACACTGACGTGGTGGTGGTGGTGGTTGTGGTGTTAGTGTGTGCTGTGCTGGTACGAGTAGTTGCAATTTTTTGAAGACTGTCTTGCATTTCTGATGCAGTCGTGGAGGTAAAATTACGTCCAGGAACCAGCCCTGTGACCGGAAGGTCGCCGGTTCGATCCCCAGAGCCGACAGTCCAATGACTGAGGTGTCCTTGAGCAAGACACTTAACCCCCAACTGCTCCCCGGGCGCTGTGGATAGGGCTGCCCACTGCTCTGGGCAAGTGTGCTCACTGCCCTCTAGTGTGTGTGTGTGTGTGTGTGTGTGTGTGTGTGTGTGTGTGTGTGTGCGCTCACTAGTGTGTATGTGGTGTTTCACTTCACATATGAGTTAAATACAGAGGTGAAAATTTCCCTGTTGTGGGACTAATAGGGATCACTTAAATTAGGTTTTGGCTTTGGGTAAAAAAGAGCACCACACTATACGACCTTACACAGCAGGCGTGGTAAACTCGCTGACTAAGCACGTCCGCAAAATGCTCAGAGAATAAATACCGGCCTGGTTTAGTCTGGTTTTTGAGTGTAGCGCTGGGCTGGTGCTGGTTAAGCTGGTCACACAGCGTGGTCTTGCTGGTTTATGCTGGATTTCCTTGTGGGTAGATGTGCACGCTGGGAATACTTCATTGTTTACTTGTGGTTTTCTGCCAGTGTTAGATCTTTACAATACCCCATTATATATATACCTGCGCCCGTGACCTTCTGTGACCTTGGGATTTGAAAATAACAGCATGCAGCTGTCGGGAGGCGGCTGGCAACATTCACACTACAGCTAGGACCCAAATGTGGCCCACGTCTGCAGCTGTCTTATGCCTCATAATTGGCCTTGATGTACAGTGTTGACTCAACACTGTAGTCTGGAGTCTGGCTGCCTCAGCTCAGCCACAGGTCCACTGTGTATGGGCAGATATCAGGTGTGCTGTGCGCCAAATCTGGGCCAGATCCAGGCCAGAGAAATTAACCTCAGCTTCACCTTAAATGGGCCATATGCCAGGTGTCTTATGGGCTATATGTGTTGCAGATCAGGGCCATGACATCTTCTTACCTTACATAGGCCATGCTGTGGACCAGGTTGAGGCCAGAGGACATTACCACTGGTTCACCTTAGACGGGCTGCATGTACGGGCTTGTTCAGGCTGGGTGCTGGCTCAGGACCTGAAAATGGATCACATATACTAGGGCAATTTACCGCAGGTCCACCTTAGATAAGTCAGATCCCAAAACAATTCGCCAGATCTGCACCCCACACCCTCATCCTACCTCAAGCCATCTAAAACCTAGCAGTGAAGTAGCTCTACACAGTAACAATTAGGACAGTTACCGCTTTGACCATTCAGTTCAATTAATTGAGCTGAAATGACAACCACGCACATCTGTAATGTCAGCAGCCAATCGTGCAACGTGTGCTCAAGAAAATATTCGAAAATTGAACTCAGCTGAAATGTATATACTGTCCTGGATTCCTGGACAAGAGATTTTCCAAGAGATTTTTTTAAAATTCAGAGTTCCAGGTATTTTCCATGCCTGGGCTTTGCAGGATGCGTGAGAACATTGCATATTAAACAGTTTACGCACATATTCAGCGCTCAAATCTGGATGTTCAGACACTTTAAACTTGCTCACACAGACAACCACTCAGGTCACAAACAAACTGAAACAGTGCAGCAAACTGGGGAACGGTTAAAACAGCCATCAGACCAGGCACACAGTGTCCTCCATCTCCACGTCCAGCAGGATGGAGCAACGCCTGAAAGCACTGCTTAATTTCCTGATCGGTTGGTGTTGCAATTAGGCCATTTCTTCTTACTGCTTCTACAATTAGATCCAGAAATACCGTTGGATTGTTTAAGGTCAGTTTCGTGAAAATGTTGTCAGCAGTTACACGTTTTTGTAGCCTTACTGAGGTAACTTTTCTTTCCGCAATACCTATGGGTGTAACAGGATGTGACATTATGTAACTCAAACAGCTTCCAAAAGCAAAGCAGCCACATTAGTCAACAATCCAGATGCCTTAGGCTTTATCAGTAAGGTGATTTCTTAAATCAAAAGCCATCTGACACTGAAACTCAAAATAACTGACAGTCCTACCTTTGAGTAATTCTACTGGTCAAGCATGTTCACATCTTATGAATTTACCAATTTAGCTATTATGAAGTTCACCGAGCTCCAGCTCTGCTGAGGAGCAGAGAAGGGAATTCTTTGCAGACAGATGTAGATGCATCTGTAGAAGCTGCAGCCCATCTCAGCAGTCACTGGGACGAAGGGGCAGGAAACCGGAGCAGCGAGTCCAAAGACATGTAGCTCTCATTTCAGTTCAGTGATAATGCAGCTCAGTGCAGTGCAGCATGGGAAGCAGTAGCTGTCTGTAAAGGGGGAAACACCGGCAGCCTCATAAACGCTTATGCAGCATGTTTGCTTTGGCAAAGAAGTGGCTGCATCTCCATCCTCAGTGAAGAACCGTCCTACAGCAGCGCATGTTTACAGTTCGCAGGTGTTTCCTGGTGATATTCATATTCACGCCTGGACTAGGCTTGTACGTTCAGGCGTGTACACAGTATTTCAGGTCAAGTTGTGGAAAACACTGGTACACCAGATTTCTAAGGTGCACTGGCGTGGCTCTCGGACAGGCCTGACATTCGTTTTCTTCCATCATTGCTGTAGGTGCTGTAGATGATCTGTAGGCAGTTTTGTCCAGTTTATTAAAAGGTTTCCTAAATTAATGGAGTACGTTTGATGAACACCAACAGATTAACTGTGCATAGCGGGCGATATAGACGGACATCTCTCAGTAAACAATCGCCATCAAGGGTTCAGCTAAGACGTATATAAATAGTATAAATAAAAGTATAAATAGCATTTTATATATGAAAATGTATAAAGGAAATCTGGGGGAGCCTGTTTGAATGCAGCCTGTTTGAATGCAGCTGATAAAATCATTTTTAGGCTAAGCTTGTCAGTACAGGAGTAAATATTGACCAATAAGCAGTTTTTATACCTCATTCCGTTCTGCACAGGTCTGCTCATGCTTAGGCTGAAACCAGTGAGACCAGCTGAGACCAGTGGCTGTCATGCAGTGTTCAGCTGCCCCGTCAGGGTAACAGAGTCAATGAAACCCAAGGCTTTAATGTTATATTTATCATTTACCTTGTACGAGGGCGTGTGAACTGTAAACTAAAAAATGTTTAATCTGCTGCTTGTTATCTGTGTACATTCCCACATTACTTTCATCCCAACATATCAGCAAGGTTGATCAGGACACTTTAATGTTTTAAATGAAATATAATTTAACGCATTTTATTTCAGTTATACAATCGCCGGAAAGTCCTAAAATGCATTGCTTGTAAAAAGTGTTTGCTTAAGCTGACTAAAGGCACAGCGCATGTGCACGTGATGGGAATGATCACAGTTCCGCCTCATGTTGCGCAGGAAAAACCCCAATGAGTGATGAGTATTTCCATTCAGTACAGCAGCAGAACCAGAACACCTCAGCTCCTCTGTGTGATTTTTCTTCTGATGGTACCTGCGGTGCATTTTTACATTCTTCCTGGGAGTGTAAGCTTTGGACTAAGGCTTCTTTTACATTATCAGACATTCTCCTGTCTCCTTCAGACATCCTAATAAAGGATTATCTTATCTTATCTCAATAAAACCATTCCTAGTACATTGGTACATTGTCAATGTTCCCTCAAAGGTGCAACAGTGGTTTTAAGGTCCAATGGTGAACCTTACATGAGTTTTTCCCAGTGGAAAAGTAGACATTTGTGTGTTTTCATAACCAAATATTTTAAAACAGAGCAGCAGAATAAAAGCCTGGAGGCGAGGCGGCGTGTGTGGAGTCAGTACAGCATAGAACAGATCATCTCAGTTGATTATGGTTCAGTTCTGTTCCCTGACTAAACATACTGAGATGTTTACTGTATACTGATATATAGATGTATACTGGAGCCCCTCAGGGCTGTGTGCTCAGTCCGCTCCTGTACTCCCTGTACACCCACGACTGCACAGCCAGACACAGCTCCAATGTCATCATCAAGTTTGCTGACGACACAACGATTGTAGGCCTGATCTCCAACAACGATGAATCGGCCTACAGAGAGGAGGTTAACATCCTGGAAAACTGGTGCCAGGAGAATAACCTCTCTCTAAACGTCAGTAAGACTAAGGAGCTGATCGTGGACTTCAGGAAGCAGGAGAGAGTACACCCCCCGATCTCCATCAATGGGACTGCGGTGGAGAGGGTTAGCAGCTTTAAGTTCCTTGGTGTTCACATCAGCGAGGATCTGACATGGACAGAACACACTACACGGGTGGTGAAGAAGGCCCAACAACGCCTCTACTTCCTCAGGCGGCTGAGGAGGTTTGGTCTGAACCCCAGCATCCTCAGGACTTTCTACACCTGCACTGTGGAAAGTATCCTGACTGGCAGCATCACCACCTGGTACGGGAGCTGTACCGCCCTCGAGAGGAAATCCCTGCAGAGGGTAGTACGCACAGCGCAATACATCACCGGAGTTCAGCTCCCAAACCTTCTGGATTTATACACCAGCCGCTGCCTGAGGAAATCCAGAAGGATTATGAAGGACCCCTCCCACCCAAGTCACTGCCTGTTTTCACAACTGCCGAGTGGAAGGAGGCTTAGAAGCTTGAAGACCAGAACTAACCGGTTCCGAGACAGCTTCTTCCCCCAGGTGACCAGATTGTGGAACAGATAGTAGAACAGTGTTCTGCCCTACCCACCCCACTGCCACCCCATACGAACTCAATGCACTCTGCACTTTACCCTGCACTCCACTACTTTACTTTACACTGCACATTCGGACTCATTCTCTACCATGCACTTTACTCTAAGTTACTCTAAGTCACCTACTGGACTATCTCCGTACTTACACACATACATAGATTATTGCACATGTACACAGCATTGCAGTATCTATATTTTATGACTTTTTCCTAACATTCAGTGCAATAAGATTATGTATATAATGTATGTCTGTGTATATTGTTTAAGTTGGTTTATTGTATATTTTTATATTATATATATATATATATATATATATATATATATTTTTTTTTTTTTTTTTTTTTTGTACTCCATGTTGTAAATACTGTCGCTGCATTCAGTGGGAACTTGCACCCAAGTTTTCCCTCACCTGTACTCCTGTACTCTTGTGATGTGACAATAAATCTGATTTGATTTGATTTTTTGGAGCCTTGAGGGTCCCACTGCAGAGACAAGAGGGGCACTGCCCCAGAGACAGTCTAGTATTTCTGAGAGTGTATGTAGCCAACAAGCACGGTCACTTTTTCACTTCAGACTCAGTGAGCACAGTCTGCCTGCAGAAACCGGTTCAGCCTGCAGGAACGCACAGATATTGTATCTGGATCTGGGTTAGAGGAAGGCTAGGGGAGGAGCCTGAGTTTAGGAGTAATCTGTGACAAGCTGAAGCCATGAGCAGTCAGTGTGGGTGGCACTGGAGAGAGAGGAGAGAACGATGGGCTTTCTGCTGCAAATTCTGCTGGCTCTGTTTGTCTCTCTGCTAGGAGGGCTTTATCTCCTGGGAGCCTTCCGTCGGTGGAGACCAGGGGAACCCCCACTGGATAAAGGCCCTCTGCCCTGGCTGGGACATGTGCTGGAGTTCAGGAGAGACACCGCAAAGTTCCTGGAGAGAATGAAGAAAAAACACGGTGACATTTTCACGGTGCAGCTGGGAGGGTTTTACATCACTTTCCTGACGGATCCACATTCCTTCGGTTCGGTGATCAAAGAGGCGCGTGCAAATCTAGACTTCACCGAGTTTGCGCGGCATCTGGTCAAGCAAGTATTTGGTTACGTTTGCGTAGATGATGACCACAAGTACATCCAGACCTCCAGCAACAAGCATCTGATGGGGGATGGGTTGGTTGTAATGACTCAGGCTATGATGAACAACCTCCAGAACCTCATGCTGCACAGCATTGGCTCCGGCGACAACGGCAAACCGTGGCAGGAGGCCGGGCTCTTCTACTACTGCTACAACATCGTCTTCCGCGCTGGTTACTTGGCGCTGTTTGGAAACGAGACTGCAAAAACTTCAGGAAATTTGGAGAAAGCCAAGGAAACGGACCGAAATCACTCAGATGAACTCTTCACCGAGTTCCGCAAGTATGACCAGCTCTTCCCCAAACTGGCATATGGTGTACTGGGGCCCTCGGAGAAGATGGAGGCTGAGCGGCTGAAGAGGCTCTTCTGGAACATGCTGTCGGTGCAGAACGTCAATTCCAAGGAGAACATCAGCGGTTGGGTGATGGAGTCGCAGCAGGTACGGGCAGAACAAGGCATGGATGAAATCATGCTGAACAGATACATGTTTCTTCTCCTGTGGGCGTCCCAGGGCAACACGGGTCCTGCCAGTTTCTGGCTGCTCCTGTTCCTAATGAAGCACCCCGACGCCATGAAAGCCATCAGAGGCGAGGTGGAGGAGGTTCTCCGTGAAACGGGGCAAGAGGTGAAGCATGGTGGACCACTGATCAACCTGACCAGAGACATGCTGCTCAAAACCCCCATTCTGGACAGCGCAGTGGAGGAGAGCCTTCGCATGACGGCTGCCCCCGTCCTCACCAGGGCCGTCCTGCAGGACATGACTCTAAAAATGGCCAATGGGCAGCAGTACAGCATCCGCAAGGGTGACCGAGTGGCCCTGTTTCCATACACCGCCGTGCAGATGGACCCAGAAGTGCATCCTGACCCACATTCCTTCAAGTACAACCGCTTCCTCTCGGCTGAGGGGGGCAAAAAGGCCGACTTCTACAAAGGGGGTAAGAAACTGAAGTACTACACCATGCCCTGGGGCGCCGGGTCCACCATGTGCCCTGGAAGGTTCTTCGCCACAAACGAGCTGAAACAGTTTGTGTTCCTCCTGCTCACGTATTTTGACTTTGAGCTGAAAAACCCAGATGAGAAGATTCCAGACATTGACACCAAGCGATGGGGATTTGGAACCATGCAACCGACGCGGGACATCCAGTTCAGATACAGGCTCAGGTTTTAGGTTCACTCCTTAAAAGAGGTGCCACAAAGGGCTCCTTGAGAGATGCCGCACCAGAACCACTTTGGGCTTCCTAAAGAAGCACGTTTGAAATAGAACAGTGCTTTCCATTTTTCAGGTGGACTGTCTGGGATGCCCTGAGGACTGGTTTTTGGGATCTATGAAATAGAGATTTCTAAGTATGAAGAACCTTTGAAAGGGTCAAAGCACCTTCATATATTACACATGTTCTATTCCATTTAAAATGTTTTGTTTGGAATTTTAATGGATGATCCTTAAAAGAAGCATTTTTATAAATGAGATGTGTGACCTCCACGTAATATAAAAGTTTCTTCCAGAACCTCACATCTCATATATAGAAATGTTCACATCCATTAAAAGGCACATTTGGGATCTAAAAGTGGCTCCTTGATGGCATTGTGTAAAGAACCTTTTTTGGTACCTTTGTTTTTAGGAGTGTCATACAACATCTTGCTTACGCAATGTTCTGCTCAGCAACTCGCCTAATGAACTCTTTATTTGATTATTTGATATTTGATTTTTAATTCCAGGAGAAATTGTTGCAAATGATAATAAATACTCACACTAAAGGATGAACTTATTGCATTTCCACTGTATGTATGTGTGTTTTTCTTTAATCAAAATCATGTAATGCTTCTTTTATATATATATATATATATATATATATATATATATATACAAAACATGCTGCACATTTATTCTATTGATAAAAACTGTTTAAGTTTAGGACTTAAGACTTAACTACAACTGCTAGTAGCTTTGCAGCCTATCAATAAACACCTTGAATAACATGCATGTGGTGCAATCTTTTGTTTGTATGATCTCAATTGGGAATGAGCTACTGGGAATGTTCTAGACTGATATCAAAACCAAAATAAGAGCCAATGTAACTGAAATAACATCACCAAGGCTGGTTCCCTAACCTCCAGTCCACGACTGCCCCAGAGTGTTTGCCCATTTCTTGGTGGAAGAGAAAGAGCCTAGTGGTTATAAACATAATTAACATGTTTCTAAAGTGCTGTGCATTAATTCCATTGATGGATTTCAGTTTAGGTTTAACCTTATCGTTGTTAAGGCACTGCAGAAAAACCAGCAGGTGGACTTTTTGGAGTACAAGTCACTGCATGACCTGCAGTAACCTAGCAAACACTAACAGCAGCAGGTGGCTGTACTGTCGCACTGTAACCTGCGAGCATTCATTAACTCAATATGAGTGTAAACAATGTTAAACTATTTCACTTTTGAGGCCGAAACCTTGAAAAAGGATGCTTAAAGTAGCTGGATTTGGGGTGCAGCACTATGAGGAACGCGTGTCTGGTTTGGGCTGATCAGTGTTTCTTTCACAGCGCGAGAGCCGCACCGGAAAGTCTTTATCCAACAGGAAATGCAGTCAGGAAGTCTTAGTGAACGCCCATGCTGTCCGTCCACATGTTGACGAGTGGCTTTTAATTTACAGCTATCAGTTCTCAGTCAATCAGTGTTTATTATGTTCTGCTTAAACTGCTTGAAGTGGAGCCAGTGTCGGAGTGGGTAATGGGAAGAGTTGGAGGAATTCCCGGTGGGCCGGTAGCATTTTGGGACCGTTACTGTGAGTTAATGTCAAAGTGTTTACATTTAGAGGTTAAATCAGTGGATTCCACTTCAGAAGGCTCAGCCCTGATTCACTCTCGTACAGTGGACAGGAATGAAGTCACACTCGTTCCACCTTTAATGTTGTAGCACCTTCATTCAGACACTAATCCAGGCGCTAGTGTGTAACTGCACTCTTTAAGGTGGAACACAAGTTGGAATAAGAAGCTAAACATCAGCCTGGAGACAATATTGTATGGACATGAAGATGGACAGCAGCACAAGAACTGCAGAAGCCCACCGAGGAGGCAAGAATGAAAAAGCTACGTAAGAACGATGAGGACATATCTGAGCGGTTGGGAAGTGAGAAACAATGACTTTAACTGACTCAACTGGCGCGAGCAGCAATGTAGTCATGCTGACTGTTGTAAGATAGAAGATTTGGCCATGTTTCTTTTTGCCACCTTGTTTCAGAGTAAATATGAATAAATAAGAGATGAGAATGAGCAAGATGAAAACGTGACGACTTCAGAAAAGGTTGTTTTGCACAAAGGCAATCAATGCTGTGTGAGTGTGTGACAGGTTTACGTTGCATTGTGGGGACCTAAGCCTTTTCATACACTCACAATATGGGTACATTTCTTCCTGGTGGGGACCACAGGCTGTAAAATCATTACATTAGGTTAAGGGGGTAAGGTCAAAGTACGGTAGCTCTGATAAAGGTTTGGGCAAGTCTCCTAGAAATGAGTGTAAGTTCACAGAAACAAGAAGTGTGTGTGTGTGTGTTTGTGTGTGTGTGTGTATGTGTGTGTGTTTATTTTGCCTGTATGGGCTGGTCTTCTTGAATTCCCACTTTGTAACCCAGTCCCACTCCAGCCCTGCATGGGGCTGAACATTAAACTCCACTGTAGCAGAAAGTATTCATGCTCAGCTTCCTGAAACCAACTGACAATACAAACAACAGCGAGCTACAGAAAAAGAGAAGGAGCGGAAAACATCCAGAGAAATCCGATTCAGTTACAGTGGACGAGTGGAGTTGAAAATGTACTGGAGAGAAAAATATCTCTATTTAAAAATACTCGAACATACAAAAGTAAAAGGTAAAAGTTTAACATGACACTAAGAGTCAGTACATATTTTATATAATACTGATGCGCCCACAGAGGCGAGTCAGCACCGCTATGCACAGGCTCGTTTTACAGTGACATGAATAAAAAATAAAGTGAAATACACTTACTCTTTAAACATGGTCCCACTAAGGCTTCCCACACAAGAATGCTTAGTGTGAATATGAAGACCCTTAAAGACTTGATGAACGTTCACATGAGGCAGAGGCAGATCAAAGAGCTTTACAGATGGGTGATACAGCTAATAGTATAATTAGAAACTATGACTATTAATTCAAAATTCATATATCGCTGCTGTCGGATCAAAACCTCGTATCTCCAAAAATTGTAACTTTACATGAGAAAGAAAAAACCTACTCTGCTTTTAATGTAATTTAATGGAAGCACACTTTTTTCCAAGTAATTTTAGGTAATTTCTGTTGGGCCAATCATCATGGAATTTATGCACAGTATATAGGACCATGGGTATTTTCAAATTATGTCAAAAAGTGAAAAACGACAGAAATGGAGATACGAGGTTTTGTTCCGACAGCAGCGACATACTGTATTTATTCCAACTTAAGGGTTCTTCCTCATATGTAGGTCCTTCAGACTTTAAAAAAGGCCCCTCACACTCCCACCTCATTTCCAAAAACTGATCTCTGAAGAACCTTCTGTGGAAAGGTTTTCTGTTTTCTGATTGAAAAGGAAAGATGTCCTGGTCTTTGGAGATCCTGGATATAAAGTGAACATATGGAGGAAAAAGTGTTTTTTCCTGAAATATAATAGAATGCAATTGGAGTTTGAGTAAAGGTGATCTACTGCTGTGATCTACATTTTTAAAAAATCTGATCAAATGATATGCAAAAATAAATAAACATGAACACATGGCAGGACAGAGCTTGTAAAACCCTGAGATCTCATTGCTGATTGTCTCTACATGAAACTACACTGTAAAAAAAAGCTTCTCAGTTCAGTTCATATGGAAACCAGGAGTTTAACAGGTTTTTATTCATGTCTGAGGATTTTAGTTTAGATGAACAAAAGCCAGATTTCACATCGGCCAGTAGCTCAGAACGTCTGCTCTGCTCTGCGTTCCACGGTTTACACACTGACGTCACGGCAGTTAGAAAAAGAGAAAGTCGACCAAGTGTTGACAGACTCAGTGAACACAGCCTGCCCTTTGGAGCTGGCTGACTGAACTGTCCAGAGAGGACACTGTTCTCTCACCGTGACCCCGGAGAGGACAAACATGTGGGCTTTGTAGCTCAGTGTCGCAAATATCATTTAGATCAAATCAAACCAAGTCAAATTTATTTGTAGCGCTTTTTACAACTGATGTCGTCACAAAGCAGCTTCACAGAATTCCAGTAAAGACAGACTTTTAACACGAATGTAAAACCCCCCAGTGAGCAAGCCAGGGGCAACAGTGGCAGGGAGAACCTCCCTCAGAGCTGAGGAAGGAACCTTGGGAGGAACCAAGGCTCACAAGGAGGGACCCATCCTCCTCTTGTCAGACTACCTACAGAGTTATTTAGAAAACAAAAGGACTCATGTGTACTGATGTAGTCATAGTATATATAATGCAAACGATGATAATGATGATGATATTATTATTATTATTATTAATAATAATAATAGTAGTTGTAGTAATAGGAGTCCATGAAAACTTCATGAGAAAGACAAACAGTAAGAGGAGCTACAATCAAAAGCACGTCTGAGTATCTATGAACAGCTTATGTCTGCATTCACAAGACAACATGAGATGCAATATGAAGTTAGTAATATGAGGACTCCTAGGCTTTGTTCACTCAGCAGGTAAAAGAGGCCCAAATCCGATCTTTTTCCCCGTGTGTGACTCAGATGTGTGTCTGTGTGTCCGTGTGAACAGAGAAACACACTGAATCTGACATTTTCAATTCCGATCTGAGACGCTTTCATATGTGCTACTGATATCCGATCCGTATCCAATCCGTGGCAGAGCGACTCCGGAATTCATGCGGTTTTTACCTCAGTCTGACCAAACATTCGTCATCATTTCTCTCTGCTGAGACTCAGAAACATTTAGGCTGATGTTTCTGTAAGAAAATGATTAGAGACTCATC